>NC_060956.1:4770399-4800399 GCF_910589235.1 Vespa crabro | reverse complement strand
AATAATAATAAAAAAAAATAAATAATAATAATAATAATAATAATAATAATAATAATAATAATAATAATAATAATAATAATAATAATAATAATAATAGCAACAATTTGGTCGATGGTAGAACGTTCGATTTTTGAGGTAAAAAAGTTAGTGAAAAGTTAGTATGGAGCAGGATAGGTTGAAAGAAGAGAATAATGCGTTTTATCGTTCGAGTAATGCGATTTCGTATCGGTAAAGCTTGTAAAGCCGTCGACGGCTTAACTATTCGCTATATTGTATCGAACACGTACGAGGAACTGGCCTGCATCAAGCAGAACGTGTAGAGACGCGTACAATGTGCGTGAGTGCTCATTGATTTCGCGCTCGCAGAACCAATATCCAATCCAAGGGCGACTACGAATCGAATACTCTACGCGATACGTTCGATAAACATCGACGCGTCTCTGTAGCTTGGATGCCTGCCTGCCTGGACTACCGTACCCGAGAAATCCTTTCATCAATGTTGAATTGTCGGCACGATTGGGCTATCGTATAATACAGAAAGCGTAACATCAAAGAGCAAGACCTAGAGAAAGAGAGAGAGAGAGAGAGAGAGAGAGAGAGAGAGAGAGAGACTCGAATTAATAGGAAACACAAGATTCCATTCATTAATATAGTGAATTTCATCCAAAGAGAGACACAAAACATATATATATTATATATATACATATTTATGATAAATCATCAAATATATATATACATGTATATATATATATATGTATATAGAAAATATATATACATGTATATATATTTTTTGGAATTATTATAATATATGAAATAAAATATCAATCAATCTTGTAAATGTAAAAAAAAAAAAATTGTGTATTTTTATGTTATGTAAATTAAATCGATTAACATTGTCGAATATTTCATCAGTTTTCAAAATTAAAGCAATCGATGTATGTAACGTGTGTTTTGTATCGTTCTTCTGCAAGTTATTATTATTATTATATATATACATAAAAAAAATAAATAAATAAATTAAAAAAGATGTATTTTAAATTCTATTTCAATATTTTAATAACTGTAAGCGATTATTCGAATAAATTTTGTATTCTTTTCGCCCGTATATTCAATCTATATTGATTAATACAATACATCCGATATTTTTTTTCCTCGTTTTCCATATATTTTCTTTTCTTTTCTTTTTGTTTTGTTTTGTTTTTTTTTCTTTCCCTTTTTTTTCTTTCTTCGTAACAAGTAAAGTGGTTCCTACGATTTATCATTTCGAAACATGACAGATCAATTTTCTCCAAGCAATTTGGGAAGTTTCATCATCCTAACGTCCTCCTGTCGCCATTCTTAGATTAAAGTGAAAATTCTATCCTACAAGGGATTTCCTGTAACGTATCCAACTATGATCTGTCATCTCTCTATCAAAGCCATCTGCCTTTGATACGATTTCGTTGAAAGACGGTGTTGTTGATTCTTTGAAAAATAGGAAAAAAGAAATGACTTCTATTTATTAAATAAATAAATAAATAAACAAACAAATAAATAAATAAAATGAAATAAAAAATAGACGAAATATACCCGATGCAAAAGTTTAATGTCACTTCTCTTTTTTTTTTTTTTTTTTTTTTTCATTTTTTGTTCTTTAATAGATATTTAAAGGAATGATAAACGAGAGTTTTGTTCGGTTCCGAGTTATTAACGTTTTCGCTTTAACGAAAAAGAGGAAAATATAAAAAGGGAGTGGATGATAAATAAAGTAAAAAATAAGAAAGAAGGAGTGAGAAATAAAAAAAAAAAAAAGAAAAAAGAAAAAAAAAGACAAAGAGAAAGGAAAAAAGAAAAGTGAGATCGCCATCTCCGTGGACCACGTTTGAAAGAGACTGCCGTTCTTCATTATCTCAGTGCTATCTCTTTAACGTTGATCGATCGTTCGAATTACAAAAGCTCTAACATCCACGTGATCTGGATATCCTCCTCATCTGTTCGAGAGCCAAGTACTACTTCGTTCCCTGGGTGATAATGTCCCGTTTCTCGTCGAAGAAAATTAAAATTCCACATAGTACGTTCGTCGCATTGCTTATGTAAAATAGCTTCGACTTGGCTTCCTGACGAAATTAATGGGAGCTTAAAAAATAGCGCAAACGCACGATGAATTTTAAAGTTACGTTACTACCGCCTCCCCGTATGCCTACCCCCCCTCACGACCCACTACCTCCCCCCCCAACTCTTCAACCCCACCATTTAACCGTCTTACTCGTTCTCGAGTGACAAATTATCGCGGTGGCTTCCACTGACTAACTTAATTTATCGCATTTTTTGTGAACGTTTAACAAAAAGAAAAACAAAAAAAAAAGAACAGAAAAGAGAAATAAAAAAGGAAAGAAGAAAAAGAAAAGAAGAAGAAGAAGAAGAACGAAAAGTGTTTTCGTCGAAAACAAAACTGAACACAGAATGAATGGCGTAAGGGTGAATGGGTGGCGAAAGAAGGGTAAAAGGAGTGAGTTGGAATTTAAATAATCAGAGTTTGGTACGTATTTGAAAAGTTTCCAGTTCCGAAATGAAAATTCAAAGAGATACGATTCCATATCTATTCTCATAAGTACGACATTGAATAATACCGGACGATATTATATAATTGAACAAAGAAAGAAAGAGAGAGAGAGAGAGAGAGAGAGAGAGAGAGAGAGAGAGTGAAATCGAAAGAAAACAATCAGATAGGTTGAATTTGAATTGACTTTTGAAAAGAAAAAAAAAAAAATAAAAGGAAGAAAAAAGAAAAGTAAGAAGAAAAATTGCAGCTATTTTCGATTTTATTTTCGAAGTTAAAAATATTTTATTTAAATATCGATTCGAAGATATGTACATATGTATGCATATATATATATATATATATATATATATATATGTATTCGAAATTAAAAGATTACTTCCTGTAACCTCTACGTTTAAACGAATGGATAAACGGAAAAGAGAGAGAGAGAGAGAGAGAGAGAGAGAAGAGAGAAAGAGAAAAGAGAAGGAAAGAGAGAGATATATATATAGAAGCAAGCGGAAAACGAAATTAAAATTCCACCCGGCTCTCTCTCTCTCTCTCTCTCTCTTTCTCTCTCGCCAACGGCCGTGTAAATGCGCTTTAATAATAATGTAAACGCCTAACGAATGGGAGTTAACGCGTGGTCGCTTCACCGTGAAACGAGGCGACGCAGCATGGACTTCGGGGGTGGAGAAAAGAGGGCGGAAGAGTTGAGAGGGAAAGAGGAGGGGAATGTGGTGGACAGGCGAAATACACGTTGGCTTTCTGTACACGTTATGCGGCTGGTACGTCCCTTCGATTCACCCGACCTGTGCCACCCCAAATCCACCCCTAAAACTCACCATCACCACTACCATCACCAACACCATCATCACTAGCACCATCAAAGTAATAGTCGTCAGTACGAAGCAAGAGAACTACCTCTCTTTCTCTTTCTCTTTCTCTCTCGTCGTCCCGCGAACATACGATAATAAACGGCATAATTGCATAAAATTATCGGCCTACAAATTATCGGCGTTGCTTTGCTTTGAACGAATGAACGTACGAACGAATGAACGATTACGCGTCGCGACCTTGGCTGATGCCTCGTTAAACTCTGTCCAATAATTCTGATACGTGATTCCGATGAGTCTCGAACATTGTTTGCATTCCGTATACGACTACACGATTGATTGCTACCGATAATTTCTAAATCATCCCGAAATGTTTCCGTTAATTCACTCGCGTTACAACTGCCGATATTTTTCTTTTTTTTCCTTCCTGGTTTTTATTTTTTATTTTTTTCTTCTTCTTTTTTTTTTTATTTTTTCTTTTTTAACAACATTTTTACTTTCCTTTTTTCTTCCTCTACAAAACGTGTTAAAAGCTTTTAAGGATAGACTCCCGGATGTTGTTTGCATTCCATGTTTCGTTCTTCCTTCGATCGACTATGATTTATAGATCATCTCGAAATGTTCCTGTTCACTGAAGCATAACATCTATCTCTCTCTCTCTCTCTCTCTCTCTCTCTCTCTCTCTCTCTCTCTCTCTCTCTCTCTCTCTCTCTCTCTCTCTCTCTCTCTCTCTCTCTATCTATCTATCTATCTATCTATCTATCTATCTATCTATCTCTCTCCCTCTCTTTCAACTTGTCCGAACTGTCGATTTTTTTACAATAATTTTCTTTCCCCTATTAGAAAGATATCTTTCGATCGAACGAACAAAATTCCTATCACTCATGGCGGGCCCTTTAATCACGACATTCGTTCTACACATGACTCGTTCGAGCGGAAACGAATCGGACTAGGTTTATGAATATCGAAAAATATCGTATGACCGGATATAAATGGTGTACACCACATATATACACACACATACACACACAGAGTATAATATAGTACTATGTATTATATATTGTATATAATATTATATATTTCCAATCGTGTACAAATAAAAAAGATGATGATTCTTCTTTTCGTCGAGAGGAACGAAGCAATACTTTAATATTTTCTTTTTCTTTTTTTGTGCTTTTCCTTTTCCTTTTTTTTTTTTATGTCATTTCAATTCACACGATTCGATCGTTTGATTTTTTTCTTTCGACATCGTATGTCGATGTAAACAGGATGGAAAAAGTAAAATCGCGCTTTTTTCCCCCCCTTTCTTTCTTTCTTTCTTTTTTTTCTCAAAGGAAAAAACGAAGGAAGAGAGATCTTTCGATTTTCCAGCTCGTTTGTGTCTCTTAACGAGATTCTAAGAAAGATCCGAGCTTGATAATAGAATTGAAATTTCTTTTAACTTCGCTTTCTCTCTCTCTCTCTCTCTCTCTCTCTCTTTCTCTCTTTCTCTCTCTCTTCCCAACCGCCCTACCAGTTCGTTTCCGTTCGTGTTGAGATGACTGAACGAACCACCCACCACTTCCGGCAACCGGCTACGTCTAGTAAGCAAGGAAGAAAATTCCAAGTCAGCTTTAGAATAGCACCGAGATACGATCGATTTTTCGTTGAAGAAGGAAATGGGAGGAAAAAGTCCTCGGCTATATTGGCAATTTTGGTATTACGTCCTTGATCCGGGAACCCTAACCTCATAGCCTCTGAATTTTCACCCTCGCTGTGAGAAGCTTTCAATGTCGTACAAGAGAGAAAAAAGATAGAGATAGAGACAGAGACAGAGACAGAGACAGAGACAGAGAGAGAGAGAGAGAGAGAGAGAGAGAGAGAGAGAGAGAGAGAGAAGGAAAGACAAAACAAAAAATAAAAAAGAAGAGGAACAAGGTTACAAGGAAAAAGAATATTAGAAGACATCAGCTTGGCAAAATAGAAAATAAAGGATCGATTTTAAATATATATATATATATATATATATATATATATATATATATATATATATATATATATATATATTTCACGATAGAAATTAAATCACTTAAACTGTTAAAAACAAGCAATATGAATTAAATATAAATCCATGTATATATGTGTGTATATGTGAGTGTTTGAGCGTGCGCGTATACAGTAGATAACAGAAATATTTCAATACTTTTTCAAAATCGAATAATCCTTTTTAAATCGAAGTGAACGAATACAGCTCTAAATTTTTTAATAGATTGAGACCAATGATCGTACTATATGAAGCATATCAATGATTAAAAAACAAATAGTATTTGGTTGTAGCAGTATTAAAAAATTCAATGTTCTCTTCGTAGATTCTATAAAAAAATATTCATATTCGAAAAATCTCCGCAAACACACACACACACACACACACAGATATATATATATATATGTTGTTAAACAAACAGATATGTTTAAATCACATTGGTTTTCATGATTTCATACGAAGGAAAGTGTCCGTATAAGAAGGTAGAAAAATTCACCGACACGTTTCTAACATCGCTGAGCGTCAACGGACCCGAAAAAATTCGATTTTTATTTTTTCTCAAGCTCTCTTTTCTTTTTCCTTCCATTTTTGTCTTATTTACTTATTTTTCTTTTCTTTTTTTTTTTATTTTTATTTTTCCTTTTCCTTTCCTCTCCTTTCTTTTCTCCGTCTTTAAAGGACAAACCTATTCTCGAGGAAAAAGTGTGGGATAACCTTGTCCGATATCGGACATCCAATTTTCTCGATTCACCTAAGTTCGTTCGATTCTGGAAGAATCTATGCGAGTGAACCCTCGCGCGTTCCAGAAGTAATGCGAAACGAACCGAACGTTCTGATCCTCGTGAAGAGGCCATTAATGGCCTATCCTGAAGCTGATGCTGACTGGACCCCTTCAAATACATACATGCATACACACAGACACACACACACGAATATATATATATATATATATATATATATATATACATATATATATATATATATATATATATATATATATATGTTTCTACGATAGTCATCATAACGAGAAAATACAAAGAGAGAAGAAGTGAAGAATGTTGGTTGGTAAGACGTATAATATAATAATAAAGAAGGAAAGAAAAGTAGTTATCTTTTCTTAAAGCGTAACAATGCTAAATGATAGTTTAATTTTCCTCTTGAGATAAAATCTACCCATTTCCAGCAACTTTTCGCCAAGACCATTCATAAGAAAGTCTCTCTGTCTGTCTCCCTTCCTCTCTCTCTCTCTCTCTCTTTCTCTTTCTTACTCTTTTTCTCTTTCCTTCTATTCCACCTTGGTTCAACTCAAGGAATCCCTTTAAAGGAATCCTAGAAGCTTTCCCGACACCGAAACCATTTATTCGACTGAATTACTCGGTAAAAAGAGAACTACTAATTTTCCCAGTCAGAGATTCCAAGAGTAAGGTAAATTTCCGCTATGTATCAAATTCTTCATTTCTCTTTAAATCCGGCCTCAACTTAATTTCAATTACTTTTGATCCTTTCTTTAAATAATACTAATACTAATAGTACTACTACTATTATTAATAATAATAATAATTATAATAATAGTAATAATAAAAATAAACTATAATAAACTACTGTCTCTCCTTTCTCTTCTCCCGAAATTAAAACGAATTAAGAACTAAAAAAAAACAAAGAAAAAGAAAAGAAAAAAATTGAAAAGGAAGAAAAACAAATCTCATTTCTAACACAACAACAATTTTGACAAAACGTACGAACGTAGATCAGTAAACAAGAAAAGAAAGTAAATATGTCGAATTAAACTAAAATACGAATGAACACGTAACAATTCAATCGATCGAATATATTCAATTTAAGATCGATACGTTGAATAAAAAATTTCTCAAATACCATCGGATCAAAATTGCCCTTTTATCTCTTTCTTTTTTTTTCTTTTTTTTTTTTTAAGGAAACTTTTGAAAAAAAGAACTCTTGGATACGCGCGTTAAAACTCTTTAATCCTTTAACCAGTATCTCACGAAAAGCTAGAAAGCTTCTCTGAACGAGATGAGAATTTTTATTTTTAAAATCGAAAATTCACTTTAACATAGAGAACAAAGAACATATAAAAAGACTTCTTGAAAATTATTTAACGTTGGCATCGCAAACGGATATATATATATATATATATATATATATATATATAATCCTGCAGGATACGTTTGAAAACTGGACGTACGAAAAAAAGAAAAAAAAAAAAAAAGAAAAATAATACAAAAGGAAAAGAAAAAGAAAGATAGAAAAAAGGAAGGAGAAAGAAAAAGAAAAAAGGAAGAAGCGAATGGAAAAATTCGATGATCTCGATGGATAAATATTTTGTTTCGACCTCGTCGACAAAGATCCGTAAGAGGCTAACACATAGAAAACAGAACAAAACAAAATAAAACAAAACAAAACAAAACAAAAATATATGATACCAGATATACAGTGATATGTACGTATATGTATATGTCTGTATGTACATACATATATATATATATATATATATATATAAAACATACATGTATGATGTGCGTAGGACGAGCTCTACGAAATACGTACACATATGTGTTATCGTATTTTTTTTCCAACTGGAGTTGAAAGGTCGAGAGAAGAGGACGCAAGCGGAAAATCTGTATGGAAAATTGAATATCGGAGTACGTTCGGAAAGGAAAATAAGTATGGTACGATGCTGTGTTGTGCGGTGCGATGCGATACAGTGCTGTACAGTGCAGTGCAGTGCAGTGCGGTACGGTGCGATGCGGTGCGGTGCGGTTCGGTGCGGTGCAGTTCGGTGCGATGTAACACGCCATGACATGAAGTTGTTACAACGTGCCCGAACGTACGACATTGCTCTCACGGTATTTTGTTTGAACATGTTGTTTCCAAACTTCATCCTATTCGATTCAATGGAATGACCTGGGGAGACTCCCTCCATCCCTTCCCCCCTCTCTCTCTCACTCTCTCTTTCTCTTTCTCTTTGTGTGAAAACGTTGCTCGAGTAGTAATATTTAGTAACGGAGTAGATGGCGAAAAACGAAGAAAAAATCTTCATAGATTCTAAATATAAACGAAAGGATCGTTAAACCAGACTGAAATTAAAGCTCAAATGAGAGCCTTCAAAAAGGGAAATAAGGAAGAAAATGAAAAATAAAAAAGAAGAGAAAAAGGAACGAAGGAAGGAAGAAAGAAAGAAAGAAAAAAGGAAAGAAAGAAAAATATCCTTCTTTATTAGATTAATTCTATCTCACTTCTTCTCACTTCTCTACTTAACTCCTTCTACCATCCACCCACACATTCGCTCCATTTTATATTTCTGGTTCAATTATGTCTAAGTAAAGTTCGAAAAAGGAAAGAATACAAATTGTTATTTATCGTCCGATATTAACTCTCACATGAGATAAAATCTAAGAGTAAAAATAAAACGTAACAAAAAAAAAAAAATAAAAGGAAAAAGAACGAGGATATAATGAAAGAAAAAAAAAAGGAAAAGAAAAAGAAAGAAAAGAGAAAAATAAAATAAAATAAGAAAAATTCTTATAATCGATATTAGAAAAGATAAACATAAAGATTCTTTTAATAGGTTATATGTAGTTTAGGTTAATAATCCAATGAAAAAGCATCAACTACGGAATACTCTTGAGAAAACTCCTAGCCTAACCATTCTATGTACCTTAACGAGCATAGATCGGTGTGGTGTCTTTTGGCAAACGACCAAACTACCGGCAGGGATGATAAAATAGTCCAACCAACGTAGTAGGAAATGGACCGTTTTAAGAAATACGCGAAACGTCTTCTCCCAAGGTAAAGCATTATTCCCTGATAAGAAAGGAAATTTTTATTTCTTTACTTTTCTACATCCATTTAAATGACTACAAATTTTTTACGTTATCACTAATAATTAGTTATAAAACATTTCGAAAATTTGTCGTTACGCATTAATTTATTCATTTTCTTTCCTCTTTTTTTCTTCTTCTTTTTCTATATATATATATATATATATATATTTATTTTTTTTTTATTTATTTCCACAATTAAAACTAATTTCTCGATTGGATTTACTTCGATTAATATAATATATCAATATAATCGAAATAAAATAAGCGGACTTTTTTTTATCATGTGTAGAATTTATTTTGTTTTCTTCTTTTTTAATTTTTACATTTAATTTCGTTTCGATCTAAAATATTTTATATCCTTTTAATAATAGATATTCGATCATCGCCAAATATTAAACACGTTAAATAATAATTATGCACATTAAATAATATATAACGTATTTACATCGCGTATATATATATATATATATATATATATATTTAAATTTTCTTTAAATTTTATTTCGTAAGAGAAGGAAGAAAAATAAAACTATGTTAACTCCAGGACGTTCTCGTTACGACTGGCTCGCAAAACAAAACAAAGTGTATTGAGGTACGAAAGATATGAAAACAAAGTGATCACATGTTCAGAATACATATTTACGATAGAGAGAGAAAAAGAGAGAGAGTGAGAGACATTCATCTAAATATTTGTCAATATACTCTAAAAAAACATACCCACGCATACATATATCTATACACTATATGTTTCATTCTATATAAAGTTCTATCATAAAAAGAAAAAGAACTGTAAATTTGTAAAAATAAAAGAGAAAAAGAAAGCATGGAAATAAACTTTAGGAATATCGAGAAGTATTGTACATTTGTTCGAAATGGATCGACCTTTTCATGTTTACCAATGCTCACACAACACACATTTATCATCGTATATATATATATATATATATATATATATATATATATTCCTTTCTTTCTTTCTTTTTTTTTGTTTTTTTGTTTTTTTTTGTTTTTGTTTTTTTTTTTGAAACGACGTCACGATAATATAACACACGAGCGCGATCATTTTTCGTATCGTTTCGTTTGCGAATCTTTATGAATAATTATGACCAATATCCAAAGAGATATATAACGATACGAATTGGAGAGCTTTCTGTGTAAATCGCTAGATAGCTAACACTCCGTTTATGAACTAAACCGATGCTAGTATTTCGAATATAACGTAAATAATTAAATGCGCGTTAGTCGAATCGCAAATTTGATCCGCATTTAGTACGCATTGCTATTCTCGGATGATAATTTCACTTGAAAGATAGCACGATACACACACACACACACACACACACACACACATATATATATATATATATATAGAGAGAGAGAGATAATAAGCGTATTACCACAAACGTTGATCAACTTACCGTAAAGCTGATTCGCCTCTATTATTATAAAACGTATTTAGCTTTGTTGTATCTGGTAATAGTTGATTTGATAATAGTCGATATAAATTATTGGAATTTACGATAAGAAACGATTCCGTGGAAGAAGACAATGACGTGAAAAAGAGCTGTCGTAATTGAAATTGAATCTAATCCAATTTCTTTTTTTCATTTTTCTCTCTCTCTCTCTCTCTCTCTCTCTCTTTTCCTTTCGTTTCTTATAATCGATAATAGAAAAAGGACGAAGATGAAATCGAATGCTTTGTAGGATCTTCTTTATGTTTGAAACGTTGCATAAATGAGAATCCAGCAATTGAACTGCAAATAATAATCCAAGTTCTATTCATATCATGAAATACTGCGAATAAGGTGTCTATCTGTGTGTATGTGTATGCGTGTGTGTGTGTGTGTGTGTGTATCCATGCATACATACATACATACTTACATATGTATATAGATAGAGTTTAAATTGGAAGGAGCCGGAGGGCGTCTCGTATAGAGTTAACTGGGCCCGTATTAAAGGCCAGGGAATATTCTAACCGATCGTAGTTAACTTCGAATATCGTCGTGTAGCTTGATGCAATGGCGATATTACAGGATATAGATACACGCGATCGCCACTCGTTTTCGGTTATCGCGTGGAATAGAATCGCTTCGGTGGTTTCCCTCGATTATCATAAATTTACTTTGCTGGACCGTATCAAAGTCCCTCTCTTTCTCTCTCTCTCTCTCTCTCTCTCTCTCTCTCTCTCTCTCTCTCTCTCTCTCTCTCTCTCTCTCTCTCTCTCTCTCTCTCTCCCTCGGGTTCTCTTAAGCCAACATTTCGTCAAGTGACTTTTTCGATAATCCATTGAAATCGATATGAGAAACATAAAATCTTAAAATAAAAGAGTATCAAATTGAATTAAACGATTTAACAAAATCAAATTAATTGTCCTTCTTTCCTTCTTCCCTTTCTTTCTCTCTCTCTCTCTCTCTCTCTCTCTCTCTCTCTCTCTCTCTCTCTCTTTCTAAAAAAAAAAGAAAAATACAAAAAAGGAAGAGAGAGAGAGAGAGAGAGAGAGAGAGAGAGAGAGAGAGAGAGAGAGAGAAAGAAAGAAGAGCAAATAAGAAGCGTTAAAATAAAACGATGAAAAATTTCATTTAAAAAGGATCCATGAAGGGAAGTCGCATAGAAATGCGAAGAAGGGAAGAGAATCTACGATCTATCTAACTGACGCAATGCACGATGATAAATTCTTTCTCAAGAGAAAAGTACGAAAAGATAGTTTGATATTGATGGGTAACCAGAATGGAAAGATGTAAGGGGAGGACGAAGAAGGAGAAGGAGGAGGAAGAAGAGAGAGAGAGAGAGAGAAAGGAATAAGGCGGGAACAGGGGACGGTTCGAACGCGATAAAGAAACTCGCTATACCGATATCCCATGCTGCCAATGTGTACCAGCCGAGCGAACAAATAAAAACTTTGCCATGAGTCTCTTACACTTGGAAAGCTTCCTAGGAGAGTCTTCCTCCCCCTCCCTCTGTGCCCCCTCATCCGTTTTAACTCTTCTTCCCATTTCACCCCCTTGCCACATCTCCTTCCCTATCTTCCTATATGCACTATAGAGAAAGCAGAAAGAACTTCGAGAGCTTGAGAGTTTTTACCCTTCTTTACCCTTCCGAGATTATAAGGGTTATCGACCTGAACTTAATACGCACACTTATCGCGCTGCAATGATCTTGTTAAGTACATTTCTACGTTTCTTTTTTCTTTTTCTTTTTTTTTCTTTTCTCTTTTTCTTTCTGATCTCTCTCATTCTCCTTTCTCTTTTTAATGTACCTATGTACATATAACGATCGTAGAAGGCGAAAGGAGAAATCTGAGAGTGTATCTGATGCGTGCAAACGAAAAAAAAAAGGTAGAGGAGAAGAGAGAGAGTGGGAGGGGTGAGGGAGGGAGGGAAAGGCTCGAAAGCTTAGTCACGATTAAATGAACGAGGAGCTTTTATTGGCTTTGCGAAGCCTCGAGTAAGCTCGAACATCGGTAGACCAAGCCTGTCGTTTGTGACGGCAAGCTTCGAAAATTGAAACGACCAAGAGAAAAGTTTTGTCTGGGAATAATGTGAGAAGAAAAAAAAGAATTAAAAAAAAAAAAAAAAAAATAAATAAATCGAGCGACGAAAAATCTTTCGATGTTCCTCGATATAAATAATTAGGTGAGAAAAAGTATCAGATAAGTTCAAATAATTGGACTCGTGGATATTAACATGAGATCGTGATCCTTTAATTCTTTAATCGATAACAATGAATGAACATTTTTTAACTTTTATATTTTCGAATTTTCTCTCTTTCTCTTTCTCTATCTATCTGTCTGGCTATCTTCCTTTTTAAATTTGATGGATTAAAAGTAGTTAAAAAAAAAAATTTGTTCTTATTATTATTATTAAGGGTTGATCCTATTTTGCAAAAATGCAAAAGAATACTTTATTATTATTATTATTATTATTATTATTATTATTATTATTATTATTATTATCATTATCATTATCATTATTATTATTATTATTATTTTATTATTATTATTGTTATTATTATTATTATGATTATTATTATTATTAATATTATCATATACGCAGTAATAACTTTTCTTTCTTTTTGTTTTCTTTTTGGTCGATAAAACGAGTAGAAATAAAAACGTCCAATAAGTATGAACGCTCCACCGGGCATTTATCTACGCAAATGGTTGTATACGTGTTTATAGTCTATATACGATTTATTTGCGTCGGGGTAAATGATACGTGGAGAGACAGTCTAATTAATTAGTCGGCTGTTCGACGTTATCAAGTTATAAAAGAGAAAAAGGATGATGCTTCAAACCTTTTTGTCTCGTCCTACGAATTTCTACGTGGACATTTTAATTGAATGTGCGAGAAAGACAGAGATAGGTATAGACAGACAGACAGAGAAAGAGAAAGAGAGAGAGAGAAAGAGAAACAAAAAGATAAAAAACGTGTAACTTATGAAACACAAAGACACGCGATATAATTTATTCGCTTTCGTCTCATATTATCCACGTGTCAAAGTTCGAACGATTTTTTTGCAACTCACCGACATCTTTCGAACCACCCCATGTTCCCAGCTGTGCCTGACGTGCCAGTCTGGATAACGCGTCTACGTAGACTCGAGACGCCGCTGCTGCAGCTGTAAAAGAGACGAAAACTTTCATGTAAATCGTGTCGGTTGGTGAGGGTGGAGCGAGGGGGGAATAAAAAAAAGAAAAGAAAGAAAAATAAAAAGGAAATAAAGAACTAAATAAAAAAATAATAATAATAATAATAATAAAAAGAGAAAACAAAATAATCATGAATTATTTTGTTCGTTAACGATTATTCTTTATCGAATTAATTTGAAAATTAATAAAACGACAATAGCATTTTATTTTATTTCTTTTGTTTCTAAAAAATAATTAATTAACACTATTAACTATCGTAATAAATAAATGTATATATATATATAAAATAAACATATAATTAACAAACTTATCCTTCGTAGATCAGATTAGTAGTTAAAACAAAAAGAAAAAGAAAAAAGAAAAAAAAAAAGAAAAAAGAAAAAAAAAAGGAAAAGAAGAAGACTTCTTCTAATGAATACTTAGTATTCATTTAACCCAATCATTATTCTAATTCGCATTTATTTTTTCCTCGGTATAAATCAATTAACACATTTAATAATTCTTCTTCGATCGCGAGCAGTAAAAAACGAAACAAAAAAAAGAAAAAAGAAAAGAAAAGAAAAGAAAAGAAATATGATTTCGACAAAGAAGTTACTGCCACTTCGTGCTTCTTCTTTTCTTTTTTTTTCTTTTTTTTTTTTTTAAATATTAAAAACAACGTAACACGACATATCCTGAATACGAAAGTTCCTATACTTTTCTTCTCTCTCTCTCTCTCTCTCTCTCTCTCTCTCTCTCTCTCTCTCTCTCTTTATTTTTTTTATGGAAATACATACGTATATAAAAAGGGAGGAAAAATAAGAGAACGGTCGAATAATCGGAGGCACGAAATATTGTCCAAGCGAATAAGAGGTACTCGTGGTCGCGAATAAAAGGACGATCATTTTCTTAGGGAAGTACTCGTTAAGAGTTATGGAGCGGAAAAATTGGAACGATCGTGTTTTACACACACACACACACACACACATTTTATATATATATATATATATATATATATATATATGAATGTATGTTTGTGTGAATGTATGTATACATGTATAAATGTATATATGAATGTATGTATATGTACGTATATATATATATATATGCTCATATACACACGCATATATATAGAGAGAGAAAGAGAAAAATGGAAGAAGTATAGAGAGAGGTGGAGCGAAGTGAACAAAAAAAAAAAAGAAAGGAAGAAAGAAAAAAAAGGAAGGGATAAAAAAGGGATGGTAAGGGGAAGAACGAGGGTGAGGATATATCCTCGTGGAAATTGGCGACGTGTACGGTGTTTTCCTCCCTCGTAGGATCCCTCATAAATACAGGAGTTGTATGGTACGTAACTAGCTCGTCGTAGAGGAAAAAGAAAAAAAAAAGGAAGGAAGAAAGAAAGAAAGAAAGAAAGAAAGAAAGGAGAATGGAAAGAAGAAGAAAAAGAAAGAGATAGGTAATAGAAGAAGAGGAAGAAGAAGAAGAAGAAGAAGAAGAAGAAGAAGGGATGCAGTTACTGTTTCTTGAAAAGTATGAACTGGTAAGAAGGTATAGGGATGCTTTTATGGCGACTAAAAGATTCGATCGTTCTTTCTCTATCTATCTATCTATCTTTCTTTCTTTCTTTATCTATCTATCTATCTTTATAGCCTTGTCCTTTCATTCGTGAATCAAAGCCATATTCGTCTTTGAAAATCTAGCGGTTTCTTTTGGACTTATTTTTCAAGATGTATATACTTTATATAAAAAGAAAATTTAAAGAACACAGTAGTCATCTTCCTTTTTTACTTTTCTCTTTTCTTTTCCCTTTTTTTCTATTTCTTTTTTTCTTTCTTTTTTTTTTTTGTTCTTTTTTTTTCAGTCAAAGGAATTGAAAGATGAAGATTCACGATAAAAGCTTCCCTTTTGTGTTGCTCGATAGAGTCTCTGTCTCTACCTTCGAATGTCCGTTTCTTTATTAAAAAAAAATAAAATAAATAAATAAATAAATAAAAAATAAAAGAAAATAATCACAAGAAAAGAAAAAGAAAGAAAGAAACGAGGGATAAAGAAGTAAAGCAAGCATGTTATTGTCGCAAGACTAACTACGTTAGTTCTAAATCTTATGGAAAATTTTTTATTTATTATATACGTTCATACGCTAATTCCAATAATAATTTATATATAAAAAAAATTTAACAATAATATATTATATTTTTTCTTCTTATTTTATTTTCCGATCAATTCGATCAATTTGATTTCAAATTTTTTCTGATCTTTCTTTCTTTCCTTTTCTTTTTTGTGAATCCTCGAGACGAGTCAAAGTCTCAGACTTCTTTGCGCTCTTTCATCCCCCGTTTCAAAAAGGTTCACTCCGCTTTTGCGATAAAGGGTAAGGGAGGAAATAAAGTGGAGTGAGGAACGTTGGAGTCCCGTTCTATCCCCGCTCTTTCACTTTTTTCCTTTCTTTCTTTCTTTCTTTTTTTTTTTCTTTCTTTCCTTCTATCTCTCTCACTCTTTTTCTCCACAGAAAATCGCTTGTTCTTGGATGAGACAAAGCCGAGCATTAGGTGAACACCCACATCGAATAGCAATATGTTAAGCAACCGAGAAGTTCTACCGTTAAGTCGCACTTCGAATTTCTAAATTTTTCTTCTACTTTTTTTCTTTCCTTTTTTTGTTTCTCGGATTCCGTTTTCTATCGTTTTTTCGCCGTATTCATTAAGTATTCGATCACGTGAAATATTATAATTCAATGCGCGCATTCTGCATTTTTATATTTTATTTCACGAAAAAAATTCTTTCACGTTACTCCCTCTTTCGCGTCAGATTTATTTAAGTTTAAAAAAAATATTTATTCAACGAATGATAATTAGAAAGACATTTTTAAAAAGCTTTCAAAAATTAATAGATTATAATATTGTGTGGTTAATCATTAATCAGAAAATAATAACAATAATAATAATAATAATAATAATAATAATAATAATAATAATAATAATAATATTTCAATATTAATTATTTCCTACGGAAAAATTTTGAACCTTAAATAATGACGATTTTATATTTTTGCTTTTTATATTTAAAACATCTAAAAAAAAAAAAGGAAAAAAAAGAAGGGAAAAAAATGAAAATAAAAAAGCCTTCGTATTCATAAACCATTTTAATACTCATTCTTCGTAGACGAATGATTTTGAAATGATTAAATCCTCGGTATCTCGATAAGTATCATTCTATTTTCATTAAAAAAAAAAAAAAAAAAAAAAAAAAAAAAAAATCACTTTAACGATATCAACCCCCCTTTTCATCCCTTAGCACCGACAACATCCATCTCTTTATCGATCTCCGTTTATCCTTCTATTTCTGTTCCTAACCGACAAAGAATCTCCACCCTGACATTTATAGTCTGAAATGAGTCCAGTTCATCGATCATATCTACACAAAGAATCTATTTTTATCGTCGTAAGATCGCAAGTAATGGACTTTCATCCAAGGGGAAGGTCACCGATAAGGATCTTCTAGTCACGTCAATTCATAGTCAATATAAAAAAAAAGCCAATCACCGATGGAACTTCATCGTCTTTTATATCTCTTTAATCGTTGTCTCTGATTTCTGATTGATTATCGATAGATCTAAATCGTAATTCAATTATATCAATTATAATGTTCGTTTAATCAATTAATGGACATCGTACTTGTTTCTTTTATGTTACAAATTAAGGGGAAAAGAAATAAAAGAGAAAGAGAGAGAAAGAGAGACAAATTTTAATCCAGTAAAAACAATTTCGTTTACGTGTCTACAAAAAGCTTTATATAATATGAAACTTATATACTCGACAGTTTTTAAATGATTATATAACTAAAATGTAGCTTTTATGTACGATCGTTTTATTATCTGAAGAAAAGGAAAGAAGAAAAAGAAAAAGTCGATTTTTAATATCACTTAGGAACTTTTTGAATCAATCTGTACTCGAATATAATCATACTATACTGGATGTAATTTATATTTACGATAATATCGTTGGAAAATATAATTATATTTAAAAATGAAATAAAACTTTAATAACACAGATTTACCGTAACGATATAACGATTGTTCGTAATTTAAATTATTTATACATAGGACGTTATAGAGAGTTGAAAATAAAAGATGAATAAAAATAAAAAATAAAAAGAAAATGCACGAATAATAATACGTATAATAATACGAAGTTAAACGTAGACGTATCAGAGAGAGAGAGAGAGAGAGAGAGAGAGAGAGAGAGAGAGAGAGAGAGAGAGGGAGAGAGAGGAAGGGGACGGGACGAAAAAAAAGAAACAAAAAAAAAAGAAAAAAAAAACGAAAAAGTCAATGTAAAAATATAAGGTTAAAAATCGCGTGCATATACGAACGTGCAAATACAGAGTACGGTCGGTGTAAATAGAAATGTGTTTCTCGTCTAGTTCGATTCATCGAAGAAGAAGAAGACGAAGAAGAAGAAGAAGAAGAAAACGAAGAAGAATCCACACAAAAGAGAGAAGAACGCGAAGAAGAACGCGAAGAAGAAGAAGAAAAAGTAGAAGAAGAAATATCGTCGTCGGGTTCGTGAAAGCTGTCTCCCCTCTTTTTCTTTCTTTTTCATCGTTCTTTACCTTTTCTTACCTTTTCTTTTTTCATCATTTCTCTCACTCTTTTTCTCTTTTCTCTTTTCTTTTTTTTTTTTTCATGCGTTACCCCAAAAGGCCTCGGAAAAATGTGAATATAAGGGGTGTCCGGAAATAAGGTCCGGAAAAAAAGATGGTGGGTGCGATCGAGCGGATGTCGCTCTTGGATGAATTTCTTTACTAAAGGGGGGGAGGGGAGTTCGACGCCATTGCCAACGACCACCCATCAACTTAGACGCCATAGTGCAATAGCTTACACGCATTACGCATCGCGGTCGAATGGAAAGACTTCAAATGCTTATACGAGGGTATTGGAGGTATGAAGGTGAGGGAGAGGGAGGGGGATAGAGGAAAACAGATTTCCAGGATATTAACAACCCTCGAAACTCCATGTCGTATTCTAACATCCCTCTCTCCTTCCTCCTTCACCCCCCACCCCCCACGCTCAATGCCATGCGTTTTCCGTGTTCTAGAAGTTCCCCTATATCGAAAGAGAAAAGAAAAAGGAGAAAAGAGAAAGAAAGAGAAAGAAATAGGTAGAGTATGTATGTGTGTACGTGTGCGTATGTGTGTGTGTGTGTGTGTGTATGTGTGTATATGTCAGAGGGTTGGTGACCTCCGTACAAGCTTCATGCATGAAGGCCTCCGAGCTATGGCATCTCGCACTTCTTCTTTTCCTTCTATCACGAGTTTCTCCCTCTCTTCCTCACTCTCTCTCTCTCTCTCTCTCTCTCTCTCTCTCTCTCTCTCGCTTTCTTTCACACTGTCGTCGACTCCCCTTTTTCGATGGTACGTTATTTAATTCGCGAGAAAAATATTTGAAGAAAATATCCTGTTCCTCCGTTGTCTACTCTTAATCCGACGGTCATAATAAAATGGAATAAAAAAAAAAAACAAAAAAGAAAAAAAAAAAGAAGAAGAAGAAGAAGAATATGAGAAAGAAAATTTGTAAAACGCTTTAATGAATTTTAATCAAAATGATATTATCGATTTACGTTAAATAATTAAATAGAAATCTTTTTATTTCGTGATAATAATAACACGAGATCCTATGAATATATTTTATTATTCGTCCAAAAATGATCTTCATGTTCTTACGTGAAAGATTTTAATTGTTGTTCCTTTCTTTTTTCTTTTCGTTTCGTTTCTATTCTTTTCTTTTCTCTCTTTTTTTCTACCTTTTTTTTTTCATTTTTACCTTCTCTACCGTAAAGCATAAAATCTAACTGATCGTTATGAGCACGTCATTAGAATCCAATTTCGTTCTCGTCGGTCCTACGGAATCCAGCGATAATTGAAAATTAAGCTCAGCGGTAAAGCTTAGCGCGAAAGGTTTCCGATCGATGAGGTAAGTACACACGTATATATATATATATATATATATATATATATATATATATATATGCGCGTATAAACTTGCTCCAGCCCTTCCACTTTCACTTGGTTCTGAATTATCATATCGTTGCGAAATGAAACGTGTCAGATGCATACGTTCGCTTACGTACATACAAACATATACATACATACATACATACATACATACGTACATACGTTTCTATGTACGTAAATACATTTGCCTCCGATAATAACGCCAATACGAGAATTCTACGTGATCTAATGTATTATCTATCATAAATATAGTTACCAAAGTATTTTCTAAAACTTCAATTATCGTCGAAAGTAACTAATAGATGAAAAGATAGAGCGAGAACGAGAGAGAGAGAGAGAGAGAGAGAGAGAGAGAGAGAGAGAGAGAAATGAACACTAACATACAATTATTTCGATCTCGATAACGCTTGTATGTAATAATATCGAAACGGTCAGTGAATCAGATTATCGGCTTATCTCATTCGAATAACAAGCTAGCTCGATAATAAGTATTATAAAAATACAGAGAGAAACACGAAGATATAGGGAGATGGGAATTGTGTGTTCGTTAAATGGCCTTTTATTACGAAGATATAAATCGAAATCCCATCATCGATGTAAATCTCTCTCTCTCTCTCTCTCTCTCTCTCTCTCTCTCTCTCTCTCTCTCTCTCTCTCTCTCTCTCTCTCGCTCTTCCTATGTAATACTCTTGCATATTATATAGAGAAGTATCGACGTTGAAAATATATGTATGTATATATATATATATATATATATATATATATATATATATATATATATATATATACATTGTATTGTATTAGTGTGTGTGTATATATTCATGATATAGAGGACAAGAGGAAGAGAGAGAGAGAGAGAGAGAGAACGATCATGAATATCGACGTAGCAGGCGTTAATCGAGTTGTGGTTGTTCGATAGACGGTGGCATCTCGAGAGGCGCGATATTTCTATAGATAATAGAAGCAGTAATTCTTTCTTTCTCTCTCTCTCTCTCTCTCACTCTTTTTATCTCACTCAATCTTTCTGATTTATCCGGTCGACTCTAAAGACAAGAATTCGTTCGTTAGGTCGGAGAAATCGAAAAGAGATAAAGAAGACCAAAGAAATAAAGAGACAAATAAAAAAAGAAAAAAAGACAGACAGAAAGTGAGAGAAAGAGAGAGAGAGAGAGAGAGAGAGACTAGTTACGAACTATTACGAATACGGATTGCCGACAAAGATTATCAGAAAGTACATGGGTAACGTACATCGCGAGTCTTTCTGATGACGAGGGTGTCGCATTAATCCAACAACCCCCTGGCAGGCTAATTAGGCTCGGTCCCATAGTGGCTAATGGGCTGGTTGCTTCGAACGCGAGGCGGAATTAACTCGAATTCTCGATGGTTTAACAAGCTTTCTCTCTCTCTCTCTCTCTCTTTCTCTCTCTCTCTCTCTCTCTCTCTCTCTCTCTCTCTCTCTCTCGTGCTCTACCACTACAAATACCTTATCGCATAGGGCTACGTAACGAGATGTAGCTCTGAAAAACGCGAGCACTTTTCGTTCTAGGAAAAACGGGAGAGAGAGAGAGAGAGAGAGAGAGAGAGGGAGGGAGGGAGAGAGAGAGAGAGAGTGGTGTAAAGAGAAAAAAGGACGGGGAAAGGCGTGGAGAAACGAAGGGTCTATCCAGACTGAATCGCATTCGTCGACGGCTAATTCGTTTCGAAAACCGGAGGCGACGGAGCCAGTCAATTAGTGCCTTCCGTTCGTAATTTTACTAAAGGAGTGAAGAGAAGAGAAGAGAAGAGAAGAGAAGGGAAAAGAGAGGGAAAGGAAGGAAAGGAGGACTCTATCCTCTCACTTCATCCTCTTTTACCTCTGAACAATGTATCCAAAGTATAGAAGAAACGAAAAGAGTTTTTCTGTGAATATTAATATATATATATATATATATATATATATATATATATATATATATATATATATATATATATATATATATACTTGAAAGAGAAAGTCGTCAAAACTTACGATTAAGATTTAATACAGTGTCGATTAAAATCTTCATAAATTTTTATTTCTTTAAAAGAAATTTATTCAATTGATACGTTCGTTATCGAGCGACAATGATTCAATATAAAATTTCATATAATTATATCTTCTTCTGTATATGTAGGTATATCACCTTTTTTTTTTTTTTTTTTTGTAAATTCTGCAAGGACGTACGAATGATTCGAGATGTACGAAGAAGCTTGTAAAAATTTTCTGATTATATCCTCGATGGTAGGAAATTAATAAATTAATTTAATTTTCTCTCTCTCTCTCTCTCTCTCTTTTTCTTTGAAAAAAGAAAGATCAATAAATTCTATGATAAAATTATACGACGTATTTCATCTCTCTTTCTTTTTTTCTAGTATTGATGTACATGTTACTTTTTCACACTTTCACACTTTTCCATCGGTTTCTCATTTTCCTCTAGGCCTTCCTCCCAAGGGAAACAGAGAGAAAAAAAAGAAAGAGAGAGAGGGAGAGAGAGAGAGAGAGAGAGAGAGAGAAAGAGAGAGAAATAAATAGAAAGGGAAGACTCTTTCTCTCTCTATTAAATGTATCACGAAGTGTAACAAACGACGAAGATTTAAGAGAGACGAAACAAGATGGTTACTGTGAGAAGGACAACTCCTGTGAGAATTGGAAAGAGAAAGAGAGAGAGGGAGAGAAAGAAGGAAATAGTCTACTTTCCTTTCCACCATTCACCACTCACCACCACTACCAGTATCAGTACCACTACTATCACCATAACCATCACCATTCTCGTCTAGATGGTTTCCTTACGAAAAGGTAGGGGGCAAAAGCCACGTTTCATTGGAGAAAAAGCGACGGTGGCAGTTTTTAAAATTAAATTTCTCACACCGCCGCAATGTGCGAGAGAAGACGGAAGCTTGGCTTCCGTGTGCGTTTCTCTCTGGAACAATAAATAAAAGCCACGAGCTGCTTGCTAGTAACCTACCCCCCACGGGAGCGGCATCAGCAGCACCACCTTGTAGTGTTATGAAAGAGGATGGATATAGATGAAAAGAAAAGAAAAGAAAAGAAAAAAAAGAAAAGAAAAGAAAAGAAAAGAAAAGAGGAAAAAAGAAGAAAAGAAAGAAAGATAGAAAGAAAGAAAGAAAGAAAAAAAGAAAGTAGAAAAAGGTAGCCGAAGAGGGCAAGTTCGCCTTCACGAGTACCATAATTTACGCTCCACTCGTTTCCTCCTCGTGTATACCTAACGTGTACGAATGAAGCATAAATTTAGCCGCGCCTTTCCACATTTCTTTCTTTCTCTCCTCTTCTCTCTTACTTTCAGCAACAGGAAACTTAACGTTTAGTGGCATGAAAAGCCATGAAAAGGGAAACGAAATAGTGAAATATAAAAGAGAGAGAGAGAGAGAGAGAGAGAGAGAGAGAGAGAGAGAGAGAGAGAGAGAGAAGGAATAGTAGACGAAAGAGAAGAGAAAAAAGAAGGAAGAGTACACGAAAGTAGAAAATGTGGAAGAAGGAACCCAGCTGGTCTGGACATTGTAACGAGTTGATGTCGTAGTTGCTGTTACCGTTGCTGCTACCATTGCTATTGTTTTTGTTTTTAATATTGTTGTTGTTGTTGTTGTTGTTGTTATTCTAGTTGTAGTTGTAGTTGTTGTTGTTTTTACTCTAGCTGCTGTTATACTTACTTTTAACTTTTCTAGTAACGAGAGCAGAGTATTAACGTGGATAACGATAAACATCATGCACGGATACAGAGGGCAAATGTTTCCAACCTACGTTTACTAAACACACCCATACTCTCTATCTTTCCTTTCTATCCTTACTTACACATACACACACACAAGCACAAAAGTATATTTAGAAAGTAACGAAATAATTCGACCGTGTTAGACCATACCAGCAATTTCCAACTAACAAAAAGAAATACGAATTATACACAACGATGTTCTCTTAGAACGTTCAATGCCATTGAACAAGGGAAAATTTCATTTCTTTCTTTTCGTTTTTTTTTCTTTTCTTTTTTTTTCTCCCCTATCCTTTTCGTACTACACATAGTATTCCATATTATTCCATCGTTATTACGATTATTATATCCTTTGTATAAATTGTTAAAATTCATAAATTGTCGACTCGAACAGAATTCTCGAAAGCAGAATTTCATTTCTTTTTTCTTCTTTTTTTTTTTTTGTTTTTTTTTTGTCTTCTTTTTCTTCCTACCCTTTTCTACTACTATGATATGGTATTTCTATCGTTATTACGATTATTATATCCATTGTGTAAATTGATAAGATTTACAAATTGTCGACACTGATAAAAGAGAAGGAATATTTTATAAATAAAAAAAAAAAAGAGAGAGAGAGAAAAAAGAGATAAAAAGATAAAAAGATTGTTGGATATGTATTTCGATGGAGGAGAATATCGACTGACAATAGTTTCATTGAAACGACAGGGCATCTGATTCAGAACATTGTGGTTGATCGTAAAGAGAATCAACGAGACAGACAGACACTGAGAGAGAGAGACAGACAGAGAGAGAGACAGACAGAGAGAGAAAGAGAGAGAGAGAGATAAAGGACCGAATCGGTCCGACGAGGTGGAAATGCTGAGCAACCTAGAAATTGCCCACCCCTTCTTGTTTGTGGCCAGTCTGCGGGATGGTTTAGAGCCAGGAACGAGTCGAAGTCGAAGTTGAAGTCAGAGTCGTCCTCGTTGTTGGCCTCCGAGATGCTTGGATCGGTCATGGCAAAAGCTTCGAATTGGAAGCAGGCCGAGTTAGATCATTTACTTTCCGTTCTACCATACAATTTTGAATGCAATCTCAAATATAATGTATTTGATATATATATATATATATATATATATATATATATATATATGGGGTGTCTCATTGATATTGTTTAATGCAATGCAATAATTAAAAAAAATATTTAAATATATATGTAATTTTTAGGTTTTGTGTCTTTTAATTTTGCAAACTGTTCTTTCATATTATTTTTCTCTTTTTCTTTTTTTACATTATTATCTATTAATTAACAGTTTCGATGACGTTCGAATGTTACATTAATATAAAATGGACATTCAGATAAACAAATTTTAAACACGTATTACATATATACACAATATATATACATACTATAGTTACATGATAATATTGTTACTATTTATTACTGTTAATTAACAGTTCTAATGGATACTTTACAATGGACACCCTATACATACGCACACATACACATATAGTTACGTGTAAATTTATATAATTCACATTCGAAGAGTCGTCCAATCATTCTCCTCAAACGATTGCAAGATACTCTTCGTCCTTTGGTCTTCGGCTGTCGGTAAACTTCGATACTAAGATGGATGAAACCTTCTGATGGATCAACCCTCTATCACAATATACCATTCCTCTCCTCGTCACTACTCTCCCTCTCCCTCCCTCTCTCTCTCTCTCTCTCTCTCTCTCCCGTTTTTGTTCTTCGATATCCAGACTTCGAGGAGAATTCGTGACAGGAATCTCTTCCTTTTGCCATCTATCTCTAACTCTATTTCTCTCTCTCTCTCTCTTTCTCTCTCCCTCTCTCTCTCTCTCTCTCGCTCTCTTGGAAGTTCCACAATTTCCAACGACATTGCTACCGATCGATCTGACGAAGACTATCGAGAACGTTTACGTTCTTCCTCGTATTTCGAAATTCCTATTTGTACGAGAATCCAAGAGAAAGACGTGTAATTTCTTTTTAATGAAAAAAACAAAATAAATAAATTCATCTCTCTCTCTCTCTCTCTTGCTCTCTCCCTCTCTCTCTCTTTCTTTCTGTCGTCTCTCTCTCTCTCTCTCTCACTCTCTCTCACTCACTTTCTTCTTTATTAATTCGCTTCGATATAAAATCGTTGATTACAATCTCACACAGTATTAAATTATTGTATCTTCAAATCGTGACAAGTAGTACGGTAACATTCTTCAATGACTTAAAATAATGGCTTCATATTATTCGGCTATTATCTACGTTTACGAGCGAATCGACTAAAAAAAAAAAAAAAATCTCGTCGTATCAACGGTCCGCTGATGCGATGCTAAATTACGCGTCCGTCACGGTAAACGAAGTCGATTAAGGTGTACCTTGGAAAACAAATCGTTCGAAGGGAATTCATGAAAGTCGAGAAGAAATATATTGGTTCAGTGACTTTGATGTACCACCTAAAGAAAATAACGTTTAATAAAATAATATATATATATCTATATATATATAGACGATGGTACAATGTATATATATATATGTACGCGTATACGTGTTTGATTAAATTATTTACTGTATATATGTTACGTTTGAATACGATTTATCTCTTACAATTAAAACCTAATCTAAGCGTAATTTTCATTTTTAATTTAATAATTTAATAAGTTAAACGTATATTTATAGGAATTATTTGCTCAGACCGAATATATAGAAGAACGTAGATGTATATAAAAGATAAAATATAAATTGTTTTATATCGAACAAATCGTAAATATTGACAAGTGTTAAACGTGAACATATAGAAAAACTAAACGAATGATTAAAAATGATTGGTTTTATATTGCTTAAGTATGATTTGCGTAGCTGAATAAATATAAACAAAATATTTACTAGATATTATTTTTATCATTAAATTCACAAATACACACACACACACACACATTCGAAATTACATATACAAATTCGCAATTGTTCTATACGATTAAAAAATATTATTTCAATGTGAAACGAAAATGTTGATCTTTTTTTTTTTCCTTTTACTTCTTTTTTTTTATAAGAGTTTAATATCCGACCTTAACGACATCCTTCCGAAAGTCGTCATGATTAATTCCCTTCCATTCCCTTTCTGTATTCCATTAAAAACTTACACCAAGGTTGTTCACTTTTCTTCGCCCTTTCAATTGCCCTTTCCTTTGCCCACTTCCCATCATCTTAGTTCTCCCCCTTTTTCACTTCGAGATACGTCCAACATCTATTTTTATTCGTAACGCTTCGTCAATCATTTTGACCTTCGGAATATCGATTCGTTTTTGAAGTGAGGAACGAAGTAGCCTTACGAGAAAGGAAATGGAGGGTCGTTGTTGACTGCCAAGTGCCAAGTGACGTAGTAAGTAAGTACATAGGTGTTGAAGAAATTCGAGAAAGGGGGAAACTCTTGCCTTTTATAAGAAGTTCTATCGTAATTCCCGTCTACCGAATCGAGGAAGGACAATGTTTGATAAAAAGAAAGAAAGAAAGAAAGAAAGAAAGAAAGAAAGAAAGAGAGAGAGAGAGAGAAGGGGGGAAAAAGAGAGAGTGATTTGAAAAGTAATACCTCTCACATTTCAGAGAACCCCAAAGAAACTTTAATGAGAGTATCTTCACGTACTTGAAAAGACTTTTGTGATTTAAAATAATCGATGGATATTCGAAAACTTCTTTAAAGAAGTTTTTAAAGAAATTCTACGATTGCGTATAAAATGCATAATTGATTGAACGAATGAGTGAACAAAGGATAATCTACAAATATATATATTTCGTATGTGTTTGTGTATATATATATATACATATATTTATTTATTTATTTATTTATTTATTTAATAATTTATACAAAAAATATATATATTTATATGTATATATATATATATATATATATTTTTTTTTTTTAACAAAAGGAAAAAAGAAAACGTATCAATCCGTATATATCGAAAAATTATTAATTTAGAAGATATTTTAATTGTTTTTAATAAATCATAACTCATTAGTTTCTTACTATTATTATTATTATTATTTAGATCCTTTTTACTATTCTTATTACAATTCATTGAATGATTTGTATAGAAATGTGGGATCGTATAAAATTTCGATGATATGGAAAAAAAAAAAGAGAAAGAAAAAAAAATTCTGCATGATTTGATTGATGCAAAAGGAAAAAAAAAAAAAAAAAAAAAATAAAAAAAAGAAAAACTGATCAGAAAGCATTCGACAGTCGATATCATGTCAATCTTCATATCCATTCGATCTTTTTAAAAATCCTATTACGTAATCTGCTCGTACTCGATAGAAGCCGAGTTATTAGTGAGTAATTTCACGGTACGTCGCCAACGAATGGCACGAGTCGTTCGCAAAAATTGAATTAAAATATGACTGAATATAATTGAGTATCTGTGACTGTGTGTGTGTGTGTGTGTGTGTGTCTGTACGCGTGCGTGCACGCGCGTGAGAGAGAGAGAGAGAGAGAGAAAGAGAGAGAGAGAGACGTTTTACGAATCGACAGTTACACAAAATCGACGAAAACATATTTCCGAGAGAACAGGAAAATGATGATGCTGATATTTTATCGCAATCAATTATGGAATTTAAATTTGAGATCAATGTGTGCAATCGCACGCTGTAGTCATTGGAAAGAGTTAATAATTTAACGACTTCCTTCCTCAACCCCCCTTCTTCAATGCATTCATTTTATTATAATAATAATAATAATGATAATCATTATTATTATTATTATTATTATTATTATTATTATTATTATTATTATTATTAGTATTATTATTATTATTATTATAATTATTATTATTATGTGAAAAATATGATCTGATCATTCTTTCCACATGGATAATCATGTCTGAAATATAAATCGACAGAAAATGACCTGATGAATTTTGAAAGTACCAATCAATCGCGAAATAAATTTCCCAAGTTCTTCTTCTTCTGAAAGACAATTAAAAAAAGAAAATAAGTAAATAAAAATAAAAACGAAAATGAGAAGAAATTATAATTGGAAAGGTAATTAAAAAAAAGAAAAAAGAAAGAAAAGAAAAGAAAAGAAAAAAAATTATCCATTATTAATACGACTGTGGATTTTTATCTAAAATAAAATATTGGTCAAAAATATGCAGGAAATCTAGTATATAAATTATATAATAATATATCGCATAATATATTGTCATTTAATAATAAGTGACAATATTTATATTATATTATATTACTGCTCATAAATATATATATATATATTTTCATTATTCAAAAATAAGAATAATGACGAGAAAATTGATGTAATACGAAATATAATTCATGATTATTCAAAATACGAGGGATAATAAAAAAATCATTGAAATATATATAAGTAAATAGAAATAAACATTCATTGGTTAAAATCCGATTAGAAATGATAATCCTTAAAATTGAATTAATCAAAAGATTATTAAAGCTCATTCATATGTGGATAAAAAATTGACAAAATGAATTTGGAAATGAAATGAGAAGTAAGTAGTACGGACGTTGTATCTATAATCTTTGTATAAACAGTCGTCGTTACCTGATTAGGGAGCTGAGTGTAGTAAACGAGCAGCTGGTCGCGGAAGAGCCTCTGAGCGGCTTAATTACTTATCAGAGGAGTTGTGTTTACTTCGGAGCCCATCGAAATACTCAACTAACGTAGCTACACCCTTCCTCTATCTAGTCCGTGTCTTGCGTGGATTAACTTAGATTAATCGTAATAACGTTCTCACCCTTCAAGTTTTCCCTTTTACTTCATCAATGATTAACTGTCTACAACCGGATTATCTGTCATGTCTTAATGTAAAATAAAAATTATTTAACCCCTTAAGTGCATACGATAATAAAATTAGAATAGCTATATTAAATTTTATTTGTATTACAAACGTATTTATTACAATAAAAAGAGAAAACAAAATTAATATTCATACTTTTATATATATATATATATATAATATATGTACTTCAATAATTAATAGAAATATAATATTTTTATTTTCCTAACAATTTAAAAAAAAAAGGAAAAAGAAACAAGTAAATAAATAAATAAATAAATCATACATTCGAACCACCGACTAATATTATTGCATTATATTAAATGTCATTTATACTTAATAAGAATTAATTCTGTGACGTAAGGAAGAAGAAGAAAGAAAAAAAGAAAGAAAAAAAAAAAACCAAAGATGTTACGCGTGACGTAAGTGGATACATAATCTTCGCCAAATTTTTAAACTTATTCTATGAAATATGAGAATTTCTTGAAAGGAAAACTTTCATCTCGGTGATATGAGAGATGTTCATTAGGTGACATAACGTAAGTGGAGAAAAACATTTTTCTAAAGAGAGAAAGAAAACAATAAACAGAAAGA
>NC_060956.1:4760399-4765399 GCF_910589235.1 Vespa crabro | reverse complement strand
ATCCTCTTATATCGAATCTCTCCATTTCCGTCCCTTACGCGTCTCACGACGTACGAGAGAATGGATAAAAAAAAAAAAAAAAAAAAAAAAGAAAAATAGAAAACAACGAAAAAAGAAAAACAAAAAAGAGAAAGGAAAAGAATCCTTTCACACTCAGTCTGAGTTCTCAAAAAAAGCTTTATTTCTACTCTCTCTCTCTCTCTCTCTCTCTCTCTCTCTCTCTCTCTCTCTCTCTCTCTCTCTCTCTCTCTCTCTCTCTCTCTCTCTCTCTCTCTCTCTCTCTCTCTCTCTCTCTCTCTCTCTCTCTCTCTCTCTCTCTAAATCGATCGATTCTCTTCTCTTCTCTTCTCTTCTCTTAACGTGCGAGAGGTTAAAAAAAAAAAAGAAACAAAAGGAAAACCATCACAAACGTTTTGGTCATCACGTTCGGAATTCTCAAAACGATTAAAAAAAAAAAAAAAAGTAAACAATAAAAAAAAAGAAGAAGTAAACAAAAAAAAAACACAATATTAAAAAACTCCGTCCTACGCTTACTCTCGATCGATTCTGTTCTGAGTTTTTCTACACTCTAGTTAATTAAAAACTAGATATTGACATTTTTCAAAACTCTTCTTCCTTAAAAGAGAAAATAAAGGGAAGAAAAAAAAAACCATTTGAGAGAATTGAACTTTTGATGAGAAAAATAGAGATAGAGATAGAGATAGAGATAGAGAGAGAGATAGAGAGAGAGAGAGAGAGGGGGGGGGGAGGGAAAGGGAGGGAGGAGGAGAAAAAAGCCAATTAAAAAATGCGTGAGCTTTCGAAAGAGAGCTATATATTGCTTCGACTGAACTTTCGATGATTTAGAAAAAGAAAAGAAAAGATAAAACGAAAAAAAAGAAAAACTAGAAGAAAGATTAGAAAAAAGGAAAAAGAAGAAGAAGAAGAAAAAAGTGCAAAAAAAGAAAAAAAAAAAAAAAGAAAAAGAAAAGAAGACAAAATCTATGTGTACAGATCGTACAAGAGAATAATCAGACTATGACTCTCTTCTCGCACGAACAATTTTACGATGCACTAACCATTCTCGTATACACAAAGCGAAGGGGATGGAGAACGAAATAAATAAAGAAAAAAAAAAAAGAAAAGAAAAGAAAAGAAAGTAGGGAAGAAAAAATATATACAAAAAAAAAGAAGAGAAAGGAAGAGAAGTAGAAAAGGATGAAAGAGGAAAAGGAAGAGAGAGAGAGAGGGAGGGAGGGAGAGAGAGAGAGAGAAAGAAAGAGAGAGAGAGGGAGAAAGGGAGAGTTACGAAAAACTTTGTGCACGTTAGAGAACGGAGTCCTCCTCCGCGAATAATTAAAGCCAATTAATATTCGTCGCCCGCTTTACTTTCCGTGCAGCGACCCGAAAGCTCTCTCTCTTTCTCTTTACCCAAGCTCTCTTTCCCTTCTTATATTTCTCCCTCTTTCTCCCGAGGGAATAAAACGGGTAGGTAGGTGAATGGGTGGGTGGATGAGAGATAGATCGAGGCGAATGCCTCGAACGTCTCGAAAAATCGAATAACCGTCGCGAAAACCATCCTCGCGTATAATTATTCGAACCCTTTTGACAACGAACTGGGATCGTTATTCTGAGAAAGACCTATTCTCGATTTACATTCGTGGAAACAGAAATTATGCGGACGGTTAATGAAATAAATGACGAATGATGATAATAATAATAATAATTATTAATAATAATAATAATAATTATTATTATTATTATAATTAATATTGTTATTATAATGTTCATAATAATAATCATAATGACAACAACAACAACAATGTGTAAAAAGATAACGAGAGAGAGAGAGAGAGAAAGATTGAAATCGTTCTATTAACTCTATCTCGTTCTCTCTTTTATCTATGTCTCTCTCGCCTGACGACGATAATAGCCACCCTTATATCACTATAATTTCTTTTACGACCCAACGTAAATCTCATTGGCAAACGTAAAGTCTCCACCGTGCTAAAATGTCCCTACCGATGGTACCGAAAATTTCATCGTACATTGAATTACTATAGAAAATAATTCATTTCACTTATGCGATTGTTTTTTTTTTTTGTATTTGTCTAACGACGGTGTTAGGTGACATCGAAAGAAAAGAAGAGAAAAAAAAAGTAAAAAAAAAAAAAAAAAAAAAAAAAAAAGAATAAAAAAAAATAAAAAAAGAAGCACACCTTTTTTTATAACTCGCAGTCAGAGCGAACAACATTAAAAATTCAATATGCGAATTGATATAATTTAATAAAAGAAAAAAAAAGAAAAAAAAAGAAAAAAGCAATAAAAAAAAATGAAAAAGACAGAAAAAAAATATTAGATATCCACGTAGGTGAGTACATACAAACTTGATGGAGTGTTAAATTGTTCGACTCAAAAAAAAAAAAAAAAAAAAAAAAAGAAAATAAAAGTGAGAAAAAAAGAGAGAAAAAAAGAGAAAAAAAGAAAAAAAAACGTGAAAAAAAAGAAGAAAAAGAAAGAAAAAAAGAAACGTCGAAAGTATAGCCTTTTCCATTTTTCACATCACACGTGTGATTTATCGTGGAAAAGAAGAGAAAGAAGAAGAAGAAAACACAAGAGAAAAGAAAAGGAAAAAGAAAAAAAAAGGGAGAAAAAAGAGACGATAAAGTGGTGGGGGATGGAAACGGAGTAAGGAGGAAGTGGGATGGTAGTGAGTGAGTGGGAGGGATGGGAGAGGGAGAAAATGAAAGGTGAACGTATTCGCGCGAATATACTTTAAGCGAAACGATAAAGACGTATATCGTCGGTATATTGGAAGAGGGTGACTCTTACCAAAGAGCGTTAGCAAAAAGTGTCATTTAACGACATCGCCATCGTGCGAAACGGAACAGAGGGTGACTTCCTTCAAATTGTGCCTCATTCTTTCCCCATTTCAAGTCACTTTGCACCCTTCGACCCTTCGTGTATCACGCTGTCGAGTTCCTAGCTTCGAAGATATACGATAGAATTGTACTTTTTCACTACTCCCCTTGCTTTTCGTTGTTCCAAACACACGTATACGTTCATATATAGATATGTGTACATGTAAATATATATATATATATATATATATATATATATATATATATACACTTTTATATTATATATATATATATACTTTCTTTCTTTTTTTATTTATCTTTTTCTCTTTTTCTATTCGTACTTATACAAATACATAAGAATAAAAAGAAGATATAAGAAAAGAAGAATACAAATGAAAGAAAGAATGAACGAACGAACGATGAATGAATGAATGAATGAATGAGTGAGTGAGTGAGTGAGTGAGTGAATGAATGAATGAATGAATGAATGAATATATGAATGAAATGAGAAAAACGTTGAACGTTCATTACTTACGGCATTTGTTCGAGTTAAACGATGAATAAGATAGGTCTAACGATACTATAGTATAAAATCACATCAACTACAAAGATTTACAATAATATTACAATTAATAATAGAATGACATAGATGATTCACACGATAATTAGGATCAATTCATTTTTACAGTTGAAATCGTCATTCTCTATATATGTATGTACTTAACTTTCGTATGTATGTGCATACATCTGTATAGTATATTAATGTACCAACGTATACATATACATAGATCTGTACGTTCATGTATGCACTTCAATATACATATGCAATTACATAGATTTGCGTGTTCTATCTTCTCTCTCCCCCTCCCTCTCTCTCTTTCTCTCGTTTTTGCTGACCCTCGAGCATCATCCACGTCGTTGCTTTCAACCGCATCGAGTTTCCAAAAGTGCGGACACCGTGATATCTTCTCCGGTTTCGCGTGACCACTAGTGGAATTATACTTCCAGATGAGAAAACAACGCGAACGCGTATTATTTTCTATTTCTCCTCCCTTCCTACAATTCTCCCTTTTCACCCTGTCTCCCTCGCTCCCTGCCCCGCTCCCTTCCTTTCTTTTGATATAATTTTTTCTCGTTTTTTTTTCTATTTTTTTTTCCTTTTTTTTCTTTCTTTTTTCTTTTTTCTTTTTTTTTTTTTTTTTTATCTCTTTTAACGATCAACGTAACCGGATCGTTATTAATGAAAATTCCGAGATCGCTAACAACGGGAACATTGTCGGTAATATTTTTCACGTTTCCTTTTTAAATCTCTCGAATTGAGAACAACAACAAGGACGACGACGACGACAACGACGACGACGACGACGACAATGACGTAAAAACCAACGCAAACCAACCTCTAATAAACTAAATACCCCTTTAGCGAGATTCTTCAAGATAATATAATACTTGAAGTGTTCACGAGTTTTTATTATTGGGTATAATGAACTAAGAACTAGGTTAAGCTGCTTCGTGTTGTTGTTGTTGTTTATAAGTTTTTCGTTACATTCTGCAGAGAAAGAGAAGGAAAAGAGAGAGAGAGAGAGAGAGAGAGAGAGAAAGAGAGAGAGAGAGAGAGAAAGAGAGAGAGAGAGAAAGAGAGAGAGATAGAGATGATAAAAAAAGGAAAAAAAAAAGAAGAAAAAGAAGAACGAAAGAGTATAAAGGAAGCCGGACCAAACCACAGTAAACAATGAAAATGGATTCGGCAGGAGAGATTTGAGGAGCAGGAAGAATGAGATAAAATGAAGTTGAAGAAGAGTAGGAGAAAGGGATAAAAGGGCTGGCAGTCTCCCGTTGTAGGTTCCTTCCTTGTCCATCTCAAAGTCATTCCGGTCCTTTATTATTCCCACGAAATAGTATTCCCACAGGAAGCTTAACGTTTCTCTTTCTCTTTCTCTCTCTCTCTCTCTCTCACTCATTCACTCACTCACTCACACATCCATACAATACTCCAAAAGGTAGAAAGACAGGGTTGAAATCCCAGGAGGAGGAAAATTCCACGTCGAAAAGGTGGGAAAGGTTAGACAAGGTCTCATTAAGGTTGAAGACAAAACAGTATGGATGAGCGAAAGAGCAGACGGTGTCAATGTGAAAAGAGAAAGAAACGAGAAATAGAAA
>NC_060956.1:4732899-4750399 GCF_910589235.1 Vespa crabro | reverse complement strand
AGAGAAATAAAGACAAAGAGACAGATAGATAGACAGACAGATAGAGAGATATACATACATACATACATACATACATCCATACATACGTACGTACATACAGATAGCAAGAGATAGGAAGAGGACCAAAAGAGGAGTTCACCGATCAGCAAGTTCTAAGAGAATAGAAAGGGAGAAACGGGACGAATTAATTCCGTAAGGACGAAAACTCGGGAACAAAGACAGCAGGGAGGCAGGATTCAAAGGACGCAATTGGATTCGGGAGCTGGAATGGTAGAAAGGTAGTAGTAACAACGAGGCCCACAACCAGTTAGAGAGACACAGACCCATACCTCCTTACGAATATATACTTCGTTGGATGAACTCGTCAAGCGTTCCTTTCGCAAAAACGGCGTCACCCTCTTCGGTGCGCTCGCGTACCCCCACCCCCCACTCTCCCAGCCACCCACCACTTCCACGTCTCCGTTCACGCCCGTACCCGCGCTCGCGCCCTCGCGACCAAGCGCGCACAGCACGCAAAGGGAATTTGGGAATTACGATTAAGAGACTGGGAAACGAGGTTACCAACTCCAAAGTGTCTGACGTGAGCATTTGCATAATTTAACGAGGTACCTCTCTCCCTCTCTCTCTCTCTCTCTCTCTCTCTCTCTCTCTCTCTCTCTCTCTCTTTACTTCTTGAAAAGTAGAAGACAACATTATGACTCGACGTTACGGCAAAGTGACGTTCCTCACCTTAAGAGAGATCTTAATATTAAAAAGAAGAAACTACTGGTCGGAAGGTGTATAACGTACTATAGCTGTTAACGTTCATTCGGGACTCTTCCATTAGACCCCAGCACTTTCTACCCTTCGCCCTTGGAACAAAGTTTTCCCCTAGAATATATCATACTAATAAATCATAATTCTCCGTCCTCGGTGAATATACTCATGGAAATTCCCTTAAAATGTCCTCTATCTAACTTACGTAGATACATACGTAACTCTTAATAGAATCTGAAAAAGATAATTACCGGTCAACATGGGAAAAGTCCAAAAGTGCAAATTCGATGATTAATTTAACCAATTCTATCCTTTCTCCAACCACTTACTCACACGCCATTATATCATTCCCTCCCCCATCCGTCTCCTTCTTCCTCAAATACCATGTCGCGCATTTCCACGTAAGAATTTTAATTGGAAATACGTAAACCGTAAAGGATTAACTCGTTACGAACGTAAAGTAACAAAAGGAACAGCCGTGCCACGTACCTTTGATATTAACATCTCGAGGACTCAATAGCCTCATTGAATATACAACATTGACCACCAGCATGGTTCTCTGATCAAGGTGACTCGCATATTTAATCCCGTCTGGCTATTTTTAAAATACGCTTTCCGCCACACACACTGAACGTTACACCTACGAATTTCTTTGAATATTCCTAACATCCTCCTCCTCCTCCTCCTCCTCCTCCTCCTACTACTACTACTACTACTACTACTACTACTACTACTACTACTACTACTATTATTATTGCTAGTACTACTACTACTACTGCTGCTACTATCCCTTCTTCATACTTCTCTCTTGAATAATGCAAATTCTACGCATTTAACTTCGATAACGAAGTTGCACTTCCCCTTTTCCTTTGGAAAATAAATCCCGGAGGCGTTCAAGTTTTTGTGTTGCGCGAGAAAAAGGGATCGATTTAAAAGTCTTAAATTCTACCTCGATGTATAAATTCCTATTTCTTCTTCCTCTTTTTCTTCTTTTTATCTCTCTCTCTCTCGCTTTTTTTTTTTTTTTTTTTTTTTTTTTTTGAAGTAACACATAGCCAAATAAATATCCATTTTTCTGAAACCTTTTACATTATAAAATAGTATTATTAATGGTATTATTAATAGTATTATTATAGGATATAACTAATGATCTAGAACAGTTGAACACGTTTATAACGAATAATATCGCGAACTTTGATATATTAAGTTTCATTAAAAGGAATGTCGACGATATTTCAAAAAAAAGAAAAAGAGAGAGAGAGAGAGAAAAAAAAGTTCATCTTTGATTAAAATTTCAATAACTTCAAATCCTGATAATTGATTCATAAAAAATTTGTACGAACGTAAAATGAAAAAAAAAAAAAGGAAAAAGAAAAACCCGAGATATTAACGCTATTTCATTAATTTTTACAAATATATACAAAAATTTTTCAATTTCAAGAGTTCGTTCCTACGTTGTCGGCGACGTCGGCCTTCAAAAACTTCCCTTAGCGATTCTTTTGCGAGATAAAGTTTGTATTCCGCGGATAGCATCGTGTTTTGCGAAAGTTTTGAAAAAGAAATGGTGGAGGAAGAAGAAGAGGAAGAAAAAGAAGGGGAAAAAGGAGGAGGAGGAGGAAGAGGAGAAAGAGGAAGAAGAAGATGAGGAAGATATAAGCAGGCAGACAAATAAAATTGCGATAATTTCCTAGTCGGTGTTGGCCACTTTAAGACAGCAACGATGTCTCTCTCTCTCTCTCCCTCTCTCCCTCTCTCTGTCCCTCTCTCTCTCTCTCTTTCTCTCTCTCCGTCTGTCTGTCTGTCTCTCGAGCTTACGCACTTCTTGGAATTACGAAGTTTTTATCTCGAAGCTCGACCGCGATTAAATGCGAGAATGCTGAAAAAGTCGGCGAAGAGTTTTCCCGAAGAGTACAAAGAGGGGGATGTAACTTTCTTAACGAGTTCCTCTTCTACCAGGCTTCTCTGTACCTTCGACCACTAAAGACAAAAAAAGAAAGAAAAGAAAAAAAGAAAGAAGAAAGAAAGACAAAACGAAAGAGAAAGAGCGACGGTAAAAGAGCTAACTCGATTAGGAATTAATTTTTGACGTACTCGAGTAGAAGGGAAAGTGCAAAACAAATAAAGGATTACCTCGATGAGTACCTCTCGAAAGCTTTTATGAGAATAAGACAAAAGCATTGATGATGTGATAGTAAGTAGATGATAGTGTGAGAAAGAGAAAGAGAGGGAGAGAGAGGGGGAGGGGGTGGGTGAGTCCTTTTTGTTTGAGACAGTCTACGTTTGCGAAGGACTTGCAAAGGTGTACCGAGGCGCAAGATTTTGTGGAAGGTTCGAGTGTCTACGTAGGATAAGCTATAATGAAGAACGAGAAATAAAGAAAGAAAGAAAGAGGGAGAGAGAGAGAGAGAAAACAAACGAGAGAAAGATATAACAAAGCTACTTTACGAGCACTTAGATACATACATATGTGTGTATACGTACAATATGTATCATACTTATCTCACGTTTCGGGTGTTTTACGTTGAGTGAACAAAAGAAGAAGAAAATTTATTTTGTAAATTTGCCTTGCAAGAAAAACAAAAACAAGAAGAAGAGAAAAATAAATGAAAAAAAAATAAATAAATAAAATAAAATAAAATAAATGTATGAATCCAAACGAAAGAGAAAAAAGAAATCAAACGGAAAGAATACGCTAGTAGTATTCATTAGATATAAATATACGATCTTTCATTTTTTGCTAATTCGATTAGGTTATTAATTTTCTAAATAAATATATATATATATATATATATATATATATATATATATATATAAGACAACTAAGTAAGTAAGTATTTAAATAAATACACAGATAAATACATAAATAAATAAATAAATAAATAAATAAATAAATAAATAAATAAATAGATAGATAGACAGATAGATAGATAGATAAATAGATAGATACAGAGCAACCAACATTGATATTATTTACTATAACAACAAATTCGTAGGGAACTTCTTTGTTTCCTTTACCCTCGCTCGTTTCGTCTTGGTCTATCTCTTATTCACCATCCCCTATCTATCTATCCATCCATCTATCTCTTTCTATCTTTCTCACAAACTCATTCGTTTCCCTTCCTCCCAATCCCACCCCATTTCCCTTCTCTCTCTCTCTCTCTCTCTCTCTCTCTCTCTCTCTCTCTCTCTCTCTCTCTCTCTCTCTCTCTCTGTCTGTCTGTCTGTCTTTCTCTCTCTCTCTCTCTCTCTCTACATTCCTCTTTTCTCTGTACTAGATCGCAAACGCCATAAATATCGGTCTCTACCCTCGTATCCACCACCATAGAACTACAAGCACGCGCGCGCGCATACGTATATGCATACATAAACACATACACACAAGCATATATAAACGCGCGAACGAAGAAACACCATAGTGGAATCGTATCTCGCTTCCATGGACACGGAATACTACGTGCGCTTGCACCGTGACAAAGCCAGATTTAAGCTCCGCTTACGTTGGAGCTTTCCAGCTGGCTCGGATTCGCTGACTGCATTCTAGCACTCCCTTTCTCTTCCTCACTCTCTCTCTCTCTCTCTCTCTCTCTCTCTCTCTCTCTCTCTCTTTCTCTCTCTCTCTTTCTGTTTCTATACGTTCTCTACATTGTTTCTCCCATGATGTTTCGTAACTATGTACGATACCGTAACACCCTACCCAATCGTTATCATACGTAATAGACCATAAATTTTGTAAGGAAAATTGTTTTATTTAAAAAGAAAAAGAAGGAAAAAAAAGGAAAAAAAAAAAAAGAAAGAAAGATAGAAAAAAAAACCTCTCGTCGAAAAAAGGAAACCTCGTCGTAGAAAAGGGAAACCTCGTCAATGAAGATTCGATTGCTCGATTTGATTAAGAAAAAAATATTCTACTCTTTATGTAAATATATTTTATACATTAAATAAATACACCCGTTGTACGATTTATACTTTACTTTTTAATTATCTCCCGAGATATCAAAATTTGCCCTCCTTTCTATCCCGATTATACATATAATATTAATATTTACATATCTTAAATATATAATTTTCCAATCGTAGCCAAACGTGAAATTTGTAATTCATATTATATTAGAGGATCATTAACTTTAGATTATATTTTTCATTTCGTATAAAACGATAATTACGATATGAAAATTTTTTCAAGAAATTTAATCGAATAGACGATTAACATTCGTTCGTTTTATTCCTACAGGAACAATACTATTATTATTATCATCATCGTAGAATGAATAATAACGTAAAATATTTTTAATCGATATAATTAAGAACGAAATCATGATTCGTGATCGTTCTATATCAAGTATTATATCACAAAAAGTGTGAAGGAGAGAAAGAGAGAGAGAGAGAGAGAGAGAGAGAGAGAGAGAGAAGAGGGGAAGCGTTAGGTTGATACCTTCCAAGATAATACATTGTGAACGAAACGAGGATAACTCTAGAGGATAGAGAAAGGATAGCATTCTCGATTGAATTGCTCGAGAGAAACCGACCAATAACGGTGGAAAGAGCATAAGAGTCACTTGAGAAGAGTCACTCCGATCACTTCAATATATAGTATGTATTGCTATATAATCGAAGTGAAGTTGTATGCGTTGAACTATCCATCCTTCTCAGTTATCTAGCTAGCCTAACCTAGCTAGCTACTAAGCTAGATACCAAACTAGCTAGGAATCTACACTACTACATACAATCTATATGTACATACATACATACATATATATATAGATATATATGTGTGTCTGTGTGTGTATATATATATATATATATATATACATATCAGACACGTTTGTTTATCCAATGAAAAAGGAAAATACGAGAGGGAAAGAGGTATCGATCGATTTTGCTTCTTTCTCTTGAGACTGACTTGAGAAATAGGAAAGTAGTGGGAAATAAAAAACAACACGTTTACTTCCTGCCTCTCCCTCCCTCTCTATCACTTTTTCTCTCTCGCGTGTGCAATTCTGACGAACTGGCAATTCGATCCTCGAAAGAGGACCCAAGAGACGGCATAAAATTCCTCCCACCTTTATCCACTTATTCTCTTTTTCTTTTTCTCTTTTATCCATTATACCATACCGATCTCTTTATAGTCTTTTTTAGCTCGTCACCCACCTATCAGCTCTCATTTTTCTTCTTCTTCTTCTTCCCACTCTCCCCACCCCTATTTTTCTTCTCCTTCGCATCCTCCGGCATCTATTTCTCCTTTCTATATACTACGCTCGATTTAATTCTCTTACCGTGAAGTGCCTTCAGGTATGCCTTCCCAGCATTGATCAGCTGCCTTGCTCCTGGATTGAACTTGTCTAAGATATTCTGAAATCAGAAAGGAAAAGACATTTTTTCAATTTCATGCTCCGACAATTTCTGACGTTCGTTCAGAATAAAGAAAGAAAGAAAGTAAGAAAGAAAGAAAGAAAGACAGGAAGAAAGAAAGGAAGGAAGAAAAATGAATTTCGAAGGAACCACCTAATTGAACCTAGCCCTTTTATTAGCTGTGTGCTAGTAAAAAAGGCGAGGAGGAAAGGGAGGAGGAAATTAAAAGCTACCGTTTCAAATATATATATATATATATATTTACATAATTTGTCTTCGAAAGAATTCGTTGTTTGGATTCAATGATCAAACTCTCGAATAAAATCTATTAAATAAATATACATATGTATGTGTAAATTGTACGTGATTAATATGACAATTAAATGAAATACTAAAATACATTAATAAAACATAATGAAATCGTATGAACGTGAATGAAATGGTATACGAACGGACTAAAATGTGATTATCCGTGATACCATTTGAGAGACATCGTCAATATAAAAAAAAAAAAAAAAAAAAACTCGCAGAACTTTCAAAACGTGAAACGAGACAAATGAGAAATTTAAAGTAAGCGAATAAGTGACTGAGTAAGATAGATAAAGATAGAAATAGAAAAAGAAAGAAAGAAAAAGAAAAAGAGAGAGCATGTAAGTATCTCGAAGCAAGTAAGCATGCAATTAAGCAAGCAAAGAAGGAAGGAAGGAAGGAAGGAAGGAAGGAAGGAGGCAAGAAGCTTTCCAAGAGCCGGTAATTTCTCTCAGAAAATCGACGGTTTCACCGAGTTCCGAGTCGTAAACAGTCTGAAACTTAAACGCCTCGTCAAGTAAGCGGAAACAATGTTTAGAGGCGGAAGAGAGACGTCGGTTGTGGCCAGTAGGTAAGTCAAGCGGCCGGTAGCTCTTCTACGACTTCCACCTACACCTTCTTCTCGTTCGTCTTATGGTGGAATGAAGAGGAGAAGGAGAAGGAGGAGAAGAAGGAGGAGAAGAAGAAGAAGAAGGAAGAGTAGAAGGTCGTGAGTACTAAACCAAAAGACGACGATGTTGATGCCTAGAGAAACTGGTCGAGGAGAAGTTCGGTCTTCGGTTAAATTCTAGCAAAGCCGAGACACCGAAGTGAAACAGCCTCAGGCACATTTCTCCTGGTTTGAGAATGCTAACTTCATCCTTGTCTTTCTAATACTCGACGGTCCTTCACCCCTTACCTATTTTCTCTCGAATCCATCCACCTCGTCCCTCTTCGCCATCCCTCTTGCAACACCCTGTTCAACCCACCTACTCAACCTCTCACCATTCCCGTTTTGTCTTAGCCGGCTGAATAACAAGACAACGTCGCCTGCGGAGCATCTTTAGTATTACGCGTGCTATCATATCTCTCTCTCTCTCTCTCACACTCTCACACACACATACGCAGGCTCTCACATATAAACGAGTAAATCCACATTCGCTCTACGTCTCTTGCTCTTTCTGTTCTCATTGTGTACACTCTGGCTCCCTTTGAAGAAGGCTTTTACACTTAGAAACGAGAACGAGACAATTAACAGGCAAAAACACTGGCGTTATGTCTGGCACTGCTGTTACCAGTCCTTGTTCCAGTTGAATTCAACAATAAGGACGGAACTCTACGTGTCTGTCTACGTTAACCGAAGGGATATGCTGATTGTCAGAGACATTTATCATCGGCTGCCTGTGAACTTCCTTCGTCGTCGATCAAAGGACAATCCGTATGGAGAACTACAAGGAGTTATAGAACGTAAATCATAACAGATTAATCGATGCCATTGTCGATGGCTATCGATTGTACACAATCGTATGATTAACAATCCATTTTAAACGCTTTAACGTTCGATTGTTCTTCAAATAATTATTGATAATTTTTACGATTCGATTATTTTCGATAATCACAAATTCTTTTTCTTTTCTTTTTTCTTTTTTTTTTTTTATAGTTTCATTCATGATTCTATTCTATAAGAAAAATTTCGAAGAGAAATAGATATGTTAATTTTTTTACTTTTCTTTTTTTACTCTTTTTTTTTATTTTTTTTTTTTTTTTTTTTTTTTTTTTTTTTTTTTTTTATTTTAATATCATAAACAATGCAGATACATGCAATGTACATATGAATAGAAACTCTTGAATTTATTCATTATTACAAATTAATGAGAAATTATTTTAATAATTTGATTCGTTTGTTTCGAAAAGTTTCGAAAGTTTGAAACATATTATATGTTGGAATAATAAATAAATAAATAAATATATATATATATATATGTAATAGTTATAACTAATAAGTAGTATATATAACTAAACATTTGTAACTATTTATATATATATATATATATATGTAACTAGATGGTAAACCAAATTTAATTTAAAGCCATAGATTCAGTCGTCGTCTATGGAATCGATTACAGTATACACAGTAAATCTGCTTCAGCGATCAGAGAGACGTAAATTGAAGTACACGTTACGCGGCACAGTGTGCATAATTACTTTAAAGCAATGAGTCTCGCGAATTATCTTCTGAACAGCTGGGCCATACGATACATGTAATTTATTCAACAAACTTTAAATCAATCGACCGAAAGAACGTAATTAATTCTCAAAGAATGCTATCACTCATCGAGAATTCGTCAACGTTACATTCGTCTTTAATTCAATTTTAATATTTCATTTCTTTTATAATATATTATACTTATCTATGTTCATATAATAAATAATAAACAAATTAAATATTTTAAATAATTATAGATAGATATTAAATTAATTATAAATAAGATATTAATTTTTCATTAGAAATTCTTTAACTAGGAATTATTTCCAAGCGAATGCATTTTAGATTGGAACAAAGTACAACGGTCCTTCGAGATCGATGGAAAGAGTAAAACGAGTTAATGGATAACGTTCGCAAACCGAGTTTAATTCAATCATTAGGAATGGATCGATACATCCCCAAACCGCATCGACAAAGTTCTGCGATATAGGAACTACCAAACTTAACCGACAACTGAATTTACCAAACGTGTATGAAAACGTTTCAACCGTGTAATAACAGAAAGATCTTTAAGCACTCAAAACGCAGAGTAATTGCAAAACTATAGAAAATAAACGAAAGAATAGAAAAGAAAAGAAAAAAAAAAAAAAAAGAAAGAAAAAAAGATAATCGATTCGCATTCGAAATCCTATAATTGTGTTCACGATTGCATATACGAAAAAATCATAGATGCCATGGAAAAGGTATGACTGGCATTAAAAAATGATGAAAAAGAAAGATTATCCACGTCTTTTATAAACCGAACAAAAGTTTATAATTTAGAAAAATTGCCTGGTCGTCTCTCGCAATAATGAAGATGATAATCGAGAATGAAACGATCTAACTACTCTTTTTCATTATTTAAAAAAAAAAAAAAAAAAATAAAAAAGAAAAGAACATTTCATTAATTTTCTATAATGTACTATTTATTGTATCAAATTATTACTATATTGTTATTACTATATATACTTATAAATTAATAAATTATATGTATATATATATTAAAATATAATTATAAACGTAATACAGTAATAAATTAATATATAATTATATATAAATACATATATTATATATATATATATATATATATATATATATATATATATATATATAAAACGAAAGGAACACGTTAACATCGAAATAATTAAAACGTGAGAATATTTTGAACGATAGAAAATGACGATAGAAAAAAGTTCTTTTTTGAACGCCCGGTAGATCTGGAAATTACGTTTGATCCAAAAACGATTCTCACGTTCTTCGCGATAAAGGAGGAAGTACGTCGTAAGAAATTCTTCAGAACTTGAACCACGTTTCAAAGTAACGGTCTCCCTGTTTGTCTGTCTGTACTCCACACCCCCCCACCTTCTCTTTCTCTCTCTCTCTCTCTCTCTCTCTCTCTCTTTCTACCTACCTACCTATCTATCTGTCTATCTATCTCTTTCTTTTTTTCTCTGACAAAGTTTGTCAATTTACTAAGGAGGTAAAGTCCAATGGGAAATACCAATGCTTATCATCCTTATACGATAGTTGTATACCTATGTATGTACGTACATATAAGTATACAATGGCGAACAAGCTCAATTGAAATTGCTGAAATTTCATTTGATTTTGGCACAGAGAGAAAAGCCATCGTTCGCGTCGAGTTTGGTACTACCATTCACAGCTACAATTTGAGTCTCCCTAAACGTTGGAAGGTTCAAATCGAAGTAAACCCTGCCCCTTCGACCTAGTCTGCAATTTCATCTTTCAAGTATCTCTCTCTCTCTCTCTCTCTCTCTCTCTCTCTCTCTATATATATATATATATATATATATATATATATATATATATATATATGTCTATCACTACATACATATATGTCTATCTCTACATATATATATATATATATGTATGTATGTCTGTATATGTAAGTTTATATTAATATTTTTGATATAAATAAATGATGTATTTAAAATTTAAATTATTATTATTATATATATATATAGTTTATGTTTTTACCTAAAAAAATTCATAGTTTTTTATAAGCTTTTTACTATACATTCATTAACTTTAACGAATAATATAATTATATAAGATTATAAAATCAATATTAAAATAATAAAATTATTTAATTATACCAATTTATTCATATTTGATTATATTTAATTTATTATTAGTTACTATCGTGTAATAATTTATTTTATATATTTATATATTTATTATATATTATAAAAATATGTATATTTAATATTATTATGAAATATTGTATAATATTCATTTAAAATATATATTCTTACGTTTACTTCTGATATATCTCAAAAAAAAATTTTTTTTATATATTAATACAACTTCTAATATTATTTTTTAATTTTTTTTATCTAATACTAATTTAATACGAATTTTATTCTTTATCATAGAAATTATGAACAAAACGAACGAGAAAAATAAACAAAATTAAACGAAATATAGAAAACTAAAAAGTGTATAATACTTAAGTATATCTATATTATATATATATATATACACGAACACACGTATGTGTGTATATAGATCGAGAAAAAGAAATTGCAACTTTTTATTGATCGTCTATTGTATATGTCATCCGAGTAGGGATCACAAAGTTTTATTTTTAGAATGGAGACATTCATATCTCCGCGCGGAAATTCTAGTTTCCAATGGAAACAGAATATACGAAAACATAGGAATTCCATTGGAAATGAAAATCGTTCGTTTCGACCATGACAATGTACAATTTACAATGAAAAACAAAACACGAAAAAGGAGAGAAATCCATGATGAACTTTACATCGATATTTAACAGTTCATCGTTATATATATATACATATGCGTGCATACGTGCATGTGTGTGTGTATCTATATAAAAAAGAATGTATATGCAATAACAAATTTTTTTTATCTTTTTTTATCAATTAATAAGATTTTCAAATATCGCCGATCAATAGTTACATACAGTGTCTTCGTTTAAAAGTGTCGACGTATAGAAAAAAAAAAAAAAAAAAAAAAAAAAAAAAAAAAAATATCCTATCGAAATTATTTTAACGAATCACAATACGTAAGAATACTTTCTGAACACGCGGTATAATATAAAAGGTAGGAAGGAAAAAAAAACGAAGACAAAAAAAAAGAAGAAAGGAAGAAAGAAAGAAAAGGAGGAGAAAAAAAAAGTAAATAACATCCGAAAATTGGCGAGCGTAAGAAAATGCGCGTTCGTCACGGTTAATGCGGAGGTCCACTCGCGGAAATCCTTTCACGCGGAACGAACGTTACGGACTGTTTGGTTACGATGCGTTTAGAATCCCCATACGATTTAACATTGAGATTTTACGAGTTTTAACGTGTCGCAAGTGCAAAGTTCCGGGAATTTGCGCCCCGCCCAAAGAAACGCATTCCCTCTCGCGGCTCTGACACGAGATCGTTCGCGAGAAAATAATACTGAAGGCAAACTACCTAATCATCGAATACCGATACTTAAACTCTTCGACTATCGGGAAAACGCTTGAGACAGAGTACTTTTCTTTTCTTTCTTTTTTTTTTTTTCTTTTTTCCTTTTTTTTCCGAATCGAAATTCGTTGCCAGAGTCAAATCTTTAAAACGCAAGTAAAATATTTCTCATTACGGTAATAAGCCGATACGGACGAATGGAATTTTTCTAAGTGATTTTAATAATAAATCTCACTGCTTTTCGAGATTACTACGGCTGCTTTTATATTATATAATATAAAATATTAAAATAAGTGAAATAATTACATAATATATATATATATATATATATATATATATATATATAAAATAGTTGTATAATAATTATAATATCAATTTTGTGGATGTATGTTTGTATGTATGTATAATTACACATTTATATATATATAGTTCATTTTAATATTTTATATTATGTAGTATAATTATAAATAATATATATATATATATATTATTTATAAACATACAAATAATTGTATATATATATATATAATTTATTAATAGAGAGAAAGAGAAAGTGACAAGGATATTCAATATTAATAGTATATTATATATACATATATACATACATATATATATATATAAATATATTACTAGTATGCAATATTAATTAAAAAATCATACATATAAATAATTTCACTATTATCTAAATAGCGATCATTACGTAACGTTAATATCAATGCTAATTAAAATCGGACTATTAAATTGACGACGAAGTAAAAGGAAGAAAAAGAAGAAAAAATAAGTAAAGAAAGAAGAGAAAGGTGCAGTCGAAAGGTGAACGAACGCCGGAAAATCGAGAGCCTCGCGCCAACATCCTCGTCGTCGTCGTCGTCGTCATAGTCGTCGTCGTCATCGTCACCTCCAACGTTTCAGAGTTGCTTCGCAACGAGGTCGTAGTTGGCATGTTAACGGGCTCCAATACGTATCTCGATGAAAGAGATGAGAAACTTTACGCAACACTCGTAACACTTGAGCCACGTGCATGATCCGTAGATTTTCAAGCCGCCAACGCTTCCACCACAACCACCAACCAACCAACCAACCAACCAACCAACCAACCAAACTAACCAACACTATCATCACTACCACCAATACCACCACCAACACCGCCACCAATACCGCCAACATTATCATCATCATCATCATTACCATCGTTACCATCACTCGCCATCATCGGCATCGTCATCGTTATTGTCAGCATCCTTCTTTGAAAACCTGTTCTTTCATATAAAGGACTATACGTCCTTGGTACCTCAATCCTCTCATACTCATTCTTTTTTCCTTTTTCTTTAAGTTACACTCTTCCTTGATACCGCGTTCCAATCTCGATTGCTAAAGTCGTGCGTATTTCGTAACATTACTTCTCTCTCTCTCTCTCTCTCTCTCTCTCTCTCTCTCTCTCTCTCTCTCTCCCTCTCCCTCTCTCTGTTTCTTTCATTCTTTCTTAGACATACACACACACACGCAGAAAGCGAGAGAGAGAGAAAGAGAGAGACAATATCAAGTTTGCTTCTGTTTCTATGGTTTTCCGCGAAGGAATGACAAACCCGCGTAACTTTCGAAGATGAAAACTTTTTCTTTGATCTCAACAACATCGAGATATGATAAACGAAATATCTAATAAAATATGTTAAGTACTTATGTAATAAAATAAAACGAAATGAGTTGATAAGAAGAAGAAGAAAAAGAAAAAAAAAAAGGAAAAATGAAAGGGGATCAAAAAAAAAATTCTACATGTATCAAAAAAAGAGAGAGAGAGAGAAATCAATATTAATTGAAAATCTATAAAACAAGTGTTCTCGATTTTAACGAGTTGAGAGTGATCCATACTCAATTGACTAGCCAACGAGTTAACGATTAATTATCGAGTATCGAAACTCGACACAATGTGTGAAAAACAAAACAAAACAAAAAGAAAGAAGAACAGAAAACAGGAAGAGAAAAAAAATAAAAATGAAAAAATAACGAGAGAAAAAAAAAGAAAGAAAGAAAAAAAGAAAAGAGGCAAAATGGTATCTCGTTGAGATCAAATTTGCGATTACGTTAAAGTGGTAATGGAATTATGTAGATGGGACAGAACGATCCGAGAAAAAGAGAAAATAGAAAAAAGAAGAAGAAAAGAAAAAAGAAAATGGTGAGAACGACAACGACGACGACGACGACGACGGGGGACAAAATTATTACGCGTAAGGCGAGAGGAGAAAAATGAAAGAAAAACAAAACAAAAAAAACCCCTCCCCAAAAGAACAAAGAAAAAAGAAAAAGAAAAGAAAAGAAAAAAAAAAGCTAAAAAGTAAGACAAATAGATAAACATCCATCCTTGATAGTTACTCCACCGTTATGAGATGCAAGGGTATTATCTAATTCCTGATGATGATAAAACTGTATAACATCGGTGCTCGTCTTCTCGGATATACAAAGAATTCTCATGTGTATGCATCAACGTAAGTACATTTCGTCTTTTGCATCGATCGATGTCGCTATTTCACTCCCTCTCGCTTGTGTTAAATTTAGCTTGGGTGCTGGATTCCGTTATACTCCACATAACTGACTGGAGTGACTTAACTACCGACGATGCAAGAAGAGAAAATCGACGTGTTGCCATCGAACGAATCAACGTGTAAGACGAAGAGAGAAAGAGAGAGAGAGAGAGAGAGAGAGAGAGAGAGAGAGAGAGAGAGAGAAAGGAGAAAGAGAAGAAAAAGAAGGAAACGTGACTTCTCTTATTGCACGACGACTGGTCTTCGACTTGGTGAAGGAAAAAGATGGAGAAAGGAAGAAGAGAAACTGAAGGGGTGGGAGAAGGGAGAAAGAGAGAGAGAGAGAGAGAGAGAGAGAGAGAGAGGGCGATCACGAAGGAGAACACGGTTAGAAAACGGAGATGAAGAAGAAGCCAATGAATGTCGACTAACGGTATACGATGCATGAATTTTGTGTACGCGTTGCCTCGGCTATACAAACCATCGGCCATATCGCACGTGAGCCCGTGTAAATGGCATTCGACATATGTAGAAGACTCTATGTATCTTCTCTATCTGTCTCTTTCTCTTTCACATACGCACATACGTAGGTACATACGTACATACGTACATACGTACATACGTACACATTCTAACTTTCCATATCATCTCTCCTTCTCTCTTCTTCTCTCTCTAGCTTTGTCTCTCTCGTTTTGTTCCTCTCTCGATATCGGCGAATTTATCGCTGGGAATATCTGGGAGCGCCATCGACCGATCTGAATTTCAAATTTCATGTATTTGCCTTCGGTAAGCAACGTTCGAACTTGAAAGATTCGAAACCTCAAACCTCGAAGTGTATCGGCACGAAATTAATTCCCCGCGCGTTTCTTCGATCTCTCGCGCTCTATCCTTCACCAATGTACACTATATATATATATATATACACACACATACATACACAAAGACACTTATGTATATGCGTTTCTATTTCTCTTTCTTTTCCTCTACTTTTTTCTTTTTTTTTCCCCCCCTTGAATCGTTCTTCTTCCCTTATTCTTCTTTCATCGATCTTACAATACTTCAGGGAGGAGGCTGAGTGAGGGTAGAAAAATCACTAACGAAATAAAGAGAGAAAAGAATCTAAGACAATTGGTAAGTCTTTGATTTATCACGATGTTCAAGTTTTTAAAAATTCTTCTTTCTAAGAGATAAAAATCGTTTCTTTCTTTGTAAACTTTAATGCATCTCCCCCTCCACCTTCCCCTCCCTCTTCCCCCGAGAAACGTGACCGAGTGTAAATATATCGACGTATATACGGGGGATGTATCCCCGTATTTTTTAAATTATCCAATTTTAATTCGATCGTTTGTTCTTTGTCTGTCTTTTTCTTCTTTCTTTTCTTCTTTTTCTTCTTTTTGAACATGGAAAAATAAAAGGGCAAATAAAACGAAAGAAAAACGTGTACATTTTTTCACGTTTTTGTTGTAGAAACGTTTTGAACGTTTTCACTTGTCCTTTTTTCTCGCGACGATCGTAAGGACATCGATTCGATTAAAATTGAACACCCTGTATATCTAGACGATCAAATATGTGTGGTTCTGTATGAAGGTTTGTATATATGTACGTAACATGTAAAAACTCGATAGAAAAATATCGTGGAGAAGCCGATCTTTGTCGAAGCGAGAGGAAACTTTCCACGGGTCGTTTGCACCGTCTTATCTTACCTTCCTTTCCACGCATGCATTTATGCAGTCGAAACAAGATGAGCGTGAAAGAGACGACGCCGAAGAAAGAGGAATATATGAAATTTATACTTCAATATATTCACTATATTTTTCTTATTAATCCGACATTATATGGTTCGAAAATATTCTACTATGATAAATTATTTATTATAGCTCGATATTATATATATATATATATATATATATATATATATATATATATAATAATTATAATATACATATATATTTATTTATTTATAATATATAATAAATAAACATATATGATATAATATATATATATATATATACATAGTAACGCTGATAATAATAACAATAATAATAATAATAATAATAATAATAATAATAATAATAATAATAATAATAATAATAATAATAATAAATAATAAATAATAATAATGCACGTGCATGTGCACTTGCGAAAAAAATATGATCGTACAAATATGTAGTTCACCTTGAATCATTCATTTTTTTCCAACTTCAATCAAAATAAGAAAAAAAAGAAAAAGAAAAAAATTACGAATATGGCTGCTTACAGTTGCGTGAATCATCAAAAACGTCTTTCTCGAAATATCTCACGTATCGTTTTTTTTCTTAACATTGTTACCATTGTACTTCAATGCTGTTCCATATTAGAATGACACGAGGATTCGATTCGAGGAATAAAAAAAATCGTAGGGTTTCATTAAAAAAAGGAAAGAAAAGAAAAAAAAAAAAAATAACGATGACGTTGCGAAAAAATTTTTTGCCCATCGTTAAATTGTAGACCTTGAAATTTAACGTAACTCTGTCCCGAATATTTTTTTCATAAAATCAAAAAGTCAAAAATAATGGAAATATTTCAAATGCTAATAGTTACTGACTCATCCTGTATATATGTGTGTGTGTGTGTGTGTGAGCAAAAATATTAGATTTGATAAGAAACATGTATCCTCGTGGTCTGTTAAACACGTTAATAAATTATTAGCCGGAAGACTCTTTGAATCTTTATCGAAGATTGATTTATGTATCTGATAAGTTGTGACCTCGTACACACCGTAAAAATGAGAAAAGAATATGGATAAAAAAAAAAAAAAAGAAAGAAAGAAAAAGAGTAAGAGAGAAAAAGATAGAGAGATAGAGAGAGAGAGAGAGAGAGAGAGAGAGAAAGAAGAAAAAAAAGTAAAAGATGTAGGTCTCGTGGA
>NC_060956.1:4712899-4727899 GCF_910589235.1 Vespa crabro | reverse complement strand
TTAATCGCTTCCGTTTCGAAGATCTTTCAAGATAAAAGATTCGAGACGTTTTTACGTTCTGATAATGAATTTAATAGCTTCACTTTTCCTGATAATAATAATAATAATAATAATAATAATAATAATAATAATAATAATAATAATAACAATAATAATAATAACAACAATAATAACAATAATAACAATAATAACAATAATACTAATAATAATAATAAATGATGATGATAAAGAAATATATATACATATAGTAAAACTACGAGATATCCGCCATTGCAGATTAATATTCCGTCTCGTTCGTAATGCCTTGTTTATCGTGTTGACAAAAAAAAAAAAAGAAAAAAAGAAAAAAAAAATGTAACAAAGCTGCGAGCATTTTAAAAGAAAAAAGGGAAAACAAAAAAAGAAAAGAAAAAAAAAAAAAAGACACATTTCATTAACTTTGACCTCGGCTATAACAAATTAATCTCTTAAAGCGAAACAAGAAGACTAACAACAACAATAAAAAGAAGAAAATCCGACAAATCGTTTAACTTAACTTAAATGATATAAACCATCAAAGGAACATGAAAATAATGTTACTTATTAATGATACGATAATTCAAGGTCTATCGTAAAGATCAAGATTTCTAGGTATAAAAGAAGAAACTTAGAATTGTTCCAAAAAGTCAGGTCAAACCATGGAATCTTTATCGTGTTTGCCAATCGGTCAAACGTGATTCGGATAGATCAGTGAGATTGGCAATGGTGGACTAACTCCGTAGAAATTACGCAACTCTCTCTTAGAGTACCCTCGAGCCAAAGCAGCCTCCACTAATACTGAGAGAAAGGGACAAAGATACCGTTGGCTTCTCTTTTGAACCTAGATACACGTATACACACACACACACACACACATATATATACACACATACACGCACGCACATACACAAACATACGCACACATATGTACAGACGATGTTAACTATGTACCCTATGTATCTTTGTCTTACTTTAACACTCCTCTCACCTTTCCTAGCTTTTTCTACCTCTTTTATACCCGATCTTTGTCTCTCTCTCTCTCTCTCTCTCTCTCTCTCTCTCTCTCTCTCTCTCTCTCTCTCTTTCTTTCTTTTTATCTTTACCAGCTCTTCGCTATTTCGATTTAGTATCACCTAGAATACAATGGTACAATAGCACCGAGACGTGATAATATCGGGAGTAAAAGTCCGGCATTGTTCGAACGATTACGGCTGCCCGCGTAATCCTTAATTGCATTTGCCGTGAGGCTAGTGTACGGTCCAGCTGCGATCTATACGACGTATCCTTTGGATCTACGCTCGTTGTCCCTTCTCTCTCTCTCTCTCTCTCTCTCTCTCTCTCTCTCCCTCTCTCTCTTTCTCTCTATCTCTCTCGGTCTCCCTCTCTATCTCTATCTATCTATCTATCTTTCTCTTGCTTCATAGCATGACCACGACATTGTCCAAAAGCCTCTGAAATACCAAGAATGTATACTGGGACTAACTCCCTTGAAGCTTCCCCCCTCTCTCCCTTTCTCTCTCTCTCTCTCTCTCTCTCTCTCTCTCTCTCTCTCTCTCTCTCTCTCTCTCTCTCTATCTATCTATCTATCTTTATTTCTCTCTCTCTCTCCTCTCTCTCTCTCTCTCTGTCTCTTTCTCTATCTTCAATGTTGCTACCAATGCCGTTGTTCTCGGTACTACTTCATCATAGTAGAAAATGCAATGGCGGACGCAGATAAATCGTAATTCCCTACATCCCTTGATATCACCGCAGTTTCAGGGACGTACAACAACGAATAAGATTGTTTAGTTCCATCCAGAGAATAATTTGAAGATCCTATCAAGATAAATAGTCGAAGTTGTTTAAGAAGCTGATCCTGATATCGATACAATGAAATAAACGCAGATAATGAATCTATTTCTTTTGAAAGGCAAAAAAGAAAAAGAACAAAACAAGAAAAAAAAATAATAATAATAATAACGATAAAGAAATTATTAGAAATAGCATGAAGTTTTCATTTAAAAAAAAAAAAAAAGAAAAAGAAAAATCTTTGCCACCGAGTACGATCAATCAAATGATCGTATTTCTTTCTGCAAAATGAAACATTTTTATTGATTTATCTCTTGACCTATTCAAAAGAGTGACATTATGAGATAACATAATATGGACTTTAATAATGGCGTTGGATTAATTTCCAGATTATTTGACTTTCTAAAATTGCTTCCGATGAGTTTATGTGGAACAAGAAGGTCGAGTGAGTACATAAAAGAGAAAACTCACAAAAGAAAAGAGAAGAAAAACAAGGTAGATACTAGTAAAGTTCCATCAGTAGACTACAAGAGAAATAGTGAGAGAGAGGGGGGGTAGGGAGAGAGAGAGAGAGAGAAAGAGATAGAAATGAGGTTGTTAACGAAGTAACAATATTGATATAAAGCTAGAAAACAATCGAGTTTTCGTAAGGGGAAGCGTTATAGCATTTTGCGATGTGAAACGTTATGGTCGTCATTTTATCTCTCACGATAGGAAGAGTATCTTCGCTTCTGCGAAACCGTTGGACGACAAACTGGAAACCCGTTGGTCGACTAACCCACCTGGGACCACCTACGACCTTCTCGCTATATCAACGTTGCACGTGTAAGTACGTGTCTCTCTCCCTGTAGCTGTAATTGCACAACCTGTCTCACTGCCGCACCATACCTACGTTCTCCCCATACATATGTATATGTATATATATGTGTGTGTGTGTGTGTGAATACACAAGGAAGTATCAAGTTTCAATCGACTTTTGACCTACTTAATATTAAAAAAAAAAAAAAAAAAAAATTGTAAAAAACCAGTTATTGCTCTCTTTATCCTTCGTGATCAAAGATATGAAAGAAATGGTACATCGTAAAAAAAAAATTGCACTCAAAATTATATGTAAATCTTAGAAGATGACAGATCGAAGACGAAAGAGAAAGAGAAAGAAAGGGGGAGGAGGGGAGGAGAGGAAGAAAAAAACCAGTTAAACGACATTCTTCATTTTTGTAATCGAAGATATGAAAAAGAAAGCAACGGTACATGGTTGAAAAGGAACCAAAAAAAAAAAAAAAAAAGAGAGAGAGAAAAATATTGTACTCAAAATTACATGTAAATCTTCGAAGATGGACAGATCAGAGACAATGAAAAAGAAGAACCAGTTATAATTGCATTCTTCATTTTTGTAATCGAATATATGGAAAGAAAGAAAAAAAAAAACATGATAAAGAATAAGAAATTATATTCAAAATATAAAAATAATAGAAGATTTATAGAACGGAGACGAACAAAAAGAAAAAAGAAAAAAAAAAGAGAGAGAGAGAGAGAGAGAGAAACGAATAAGAATGATAAAGAGAAACAAAAAGAGAACTTCTTCGGGAATTATCATAATTACCAAAAGCTGTTTAAAATCTCATTAATTCCTTTAATTAAGTCCAATTTTATCCGGACCAATCGTAGAGGTCACCGACCGTGGCACACTTCAATTAATTTTTTTTCTCTCCATTCCTGATGCGTTCCACTATTTTTTTTTGCAAAGCGAATGAATGAATGAATAAGAGAGAGAGAGAGAGAGAGAGAGAGAGAGAGAGAGAGAGAGAGAGAGAGAACAAATTCCTCTATTTTCTCTATGGTTAATTCTTACACGACGTTCGATACTCTGCAGAGCGTAAACAGAAATCGGAATGTTAGATATATATGTATATATATATATATATATATATATATATACATAGTAACCATTAGTAAATCAATTACCAGTTCGTTCTCTCTCTCTATCTCTCTCTCTCTCACCCTGTTGCCCTTTTGTTCCTTCCTAGCTAGAAGCTTATACCGAGCATTTATCTTCCTTCTCATGTCCTTCGCAATCTGACAATACTTAGTACCAATCTACCTACATCTTTCAAAAGAGAGACGGTCCAATAACACGATATTTCTTTCTAATCATACCTCTAAAACGATATTTTCTAGATCGGATGATGCTCCCTCCTGTATACCTATCTATTAATAATAAAAAAAAAAAAAAAAAAGAAATAATAATAACGAAGTGAAACCCATAAATTGAGAATTCAAATAAACTACTTCCTGCACAAACAATGACGGAAGTTACACGTTTTACTCGACGTCCTCGTTAAGAAATCTCGTAATAATCGTTCGAAGATAATCATCATAGGAAGAGAGAAAGTTTGATCTAATAAAAAATATTTAAAAAGAACAAACAAAAAAAAGAAGAAGAAGAAGAAGAAGAAGAAAAAAAAGAGAAAAAAAATGATATTAATAACAACAATAATAACAATAATAAAAATAACATTGAAAAAAGAAATTAGTAAAACAAGTCAAATGGAATGTTGAAAATAAAGAGAGAGAGAGAGAGAGAGAGAGAGAGAGAGAAAAATGGCGACCGTCTTGATAGGCTAAGAAAAGAAGTTACGCTAAAAACCTCTCTAGTATAAAATCGTCAAGGAACTCTTCACTCGAAGAAGCGAAAGATCGGTCGGCAGACCGACGAGAAAGTTGCTTTCGCCTCAGTGAAAAAGAGAGAGAGAGAGAGAGAGAGAGATCGACAACAGCTTGCCCATTAAAACGCGGATCCCCGCAAGATCAGGGCCGTATAATCGAATGAACGCATAACGGAACGTTCCTATTATCCTTTCGTCTATAAACTGAATGCGATCATAAAAATCAATTCTCATCCAGCTTGAAATCCGCTCGTGTGTATCTAAGTATCATCCTCTAATCATGAGAAATATACATTAAACCTTGTGAAAGTTTTGATCGATCTTACAGATATACTCTTTTAAGAGAGAAAGAGAGAGATTTTGCTCTTTTCCTTTATTTATTTTTTTTTCTTGTTTTTTTTTTTTCTTTTTTTTTTTTTTTGTTTTGTTGGGACTAATCGTCGAGAATGAATTTCTTTTCTTTTCACTTAAATATAAATTCTAAAAATTTTGACAAAAGTAAAAATATATTTTTCATACAATATAATACAATTTTGTAACGATTAGATTTATGAAATTTATCAATATCTCAAAACCGTGTTTTTAAGAATATAAAACATTCGCTTAGATGAGAAAACCGAATGCCGTTCGTAATCGGGAGAAAACAGACTGGTACATGGTAGACATATTATAATCCAGAAAAATTCATTTTGACAGGGAGGAGACAAGTCTGAAAGGAAGAAAAGAAAAAAGAAGAAATGCAGTAATAAAAGCGATGTACCTCAAGAGAAAGAAAGAAAGAAAGAAAGAGTGAAAGAGAGAGAGAGAGAATTCGCATTCGAACGAGTGTTTAATTAAAATTTTATTCGAGCTTTTAATGAAACGTCTAGATTTCCTTTTTTTTTACCTATCTACACACGTATGCATGTGTGTATGTGTACATATATGTATGAATATATGAACATATGAATGTCAAAGGGGAAAAAGAAAATATATATATATATACACAAATACACGTACATACATATGAATATAAGAGAAAGGAAATACATGAATACAAATTTAAAAAAAAAAAAAAAAAACAATGAATTTATAGTTCTTTTTGAGATAGTACACAGGTGCATCTTATTAACCAATGACGTCAATTTAATCACTCGAGCCATAGATACCAATCCACGTTAAAAATAAAAACTCGGTTTGTAAAAATCAATCTAACATTTACTACAAGTATATAATATATACATACATATATATATATATATATAATACTATATTATATTAATGTATTATAAGACTAAACATATATTAATATATATATTATATATAATAATAATAATATATATAATATATTATATACACATACTGGCGCACGTGCTTGTCTGTGTATGTTTGGTGTATATATATGTACGTCCCTGTTAAGTTTCCTGGTATTTCTCGTAAAATAGGTATAGTTCGCTCACGACCACGTTCGTTATTATTCCCCATTAAGGTTGGATGTTCCTCTTGCCCTCAAAAGAGTCCTTTTCTCCGTTGGCTGCTACCGTTACGACGAGACAAGCGGAGACGAGACGAGACGAGACGAAAAGAAACGAGACAAGAGACGGCATTTAAAAGCAGACGGTGATATAAAATTTCACAGTACTCTGAGCGATCGATAATAACGCTTCGATAGCGAGTCTTCCATTTTTCCATTCTTCTTTTACTCTCTTCTTTACGAACACGAGAAAAAAAAATTTTAAATAAGATGAAAACCGGTGATATATATATATATATATATATATATATATATATATATATATTTAAAAAAAAAAAAAAAAAAAGAAGAGGAAGGAAAAAAAAAATTAACAGATCAACTTAGTAAACCGTATTATATCTTCTTCAAGAAGAATTTTCTCTTTCACAAATTCTCGTTTCTTATTAAATATTTTGTTTTTCAAATAAATTTTATATCAAAAAGATTGAGACGAGACGGAGCAAAATGAAAAAAAAAAATCTGTCTTTAAAAATTTGTATAAAATAATTTCTCTATAGAAAGAATTAAAATATATCTAAAAATTGTTTACTACACACACACACTCAACATATATATATATATATATATATATATATATATATATATATATTGTATAGTCATTGGTAATTAATAATTTGTATAATATAGAAATGATTAAAAAAAAAAAAAAGAAAGAGTAGGAAAGAAATGAAAATATATAGTAAAAATTTGTTTATGCATTTAGATTATAATTATCGATTATTTATATATAATTATCTAATAGAAATAGATAGATGGAGAATGAGAGAAAGATAGACAGACAGATAGAGAGAGAGAGAGAGAGGAGGAGGAGGAGGAAGAAAAATATTCATAATATTTTATAATCCATCGAATGTAAAAGTTATATCAAATATGGACATTTTTCATGAGGCTTGGATTATTTCGCATATAAAAATGATCTAGTAGATCAGTGAAAGTATATTGACGTTGGTCAATGAAATGTTCGTTCTTAGTAATGAGATGCCACGATGGTCTGATGCATAAGTTTGCGTTATGCTTCGCGTACTGCAACCGTAAAACGTTTTCACCGTGGGCAAACGAAAGAAAAAATTTCGAAGGAAAACTAGTTCATATTATAGTTCGTCAGGAAATCAACTTTAGCTGGAGTTGATATCGGATTGACCGTTTACGGTTTAAAACGTTAGATCTCTCTCTTTTTATCCTCTATCTTGTCGCTATAATCCTCGAGCACGAATACCAATCGAATAAACTCGACTCGCGAGCAAATCGAATCTTCGATCTCGTTTGATCGAGAGAAAACGTAATGTAACGAGAGGGATCCGTCGAGAAAAATTGTTCTACTTTGCTTATCTTTCTTTCTTTCCTTTTCTTTTTTGTTGTTGTTGTTGTTCTTCTTTTTCTTTTTCTTCGAACCCCAATCGTAAATTATATCGTTTAAAATCGCCACCCGATTAAATCGTTTCTCGACTATCCAAATTCAACAAATTCCAAATGATTGATTATTTTTACATAAAATAATTTGATCATTTCCTTTTTATTTTTATTTATTTATTCTTATCTCGTTGTTTATTTCTTTATTATCGTTTTTTTTTTTTTTTTTTTTTTTTTTTTTTTTTTTTTTTTTTTTAATAAAAATAAAATCTCATCGATTATTATCGTGATAAAATGTTTTTTCTTTCGATGTCTGAATAAGAGAAATTTCTTTTTTTTCTCCCTTCTTCTTCTTCTTCTTTCATTCATAAAATGAGAAACGTTTCACGTGAAGCTTCGCAATATCATCGCAAAAATAAGTGATACTCAGTAATAACGTACAATCGAAATTATATTATCTTGGACGCGATCGATGAGCACTGATAAATCTTTCTCGATTTTCAATGACATTCGTTATGATTTTTAACGAAACTTTCAAACTGTTACTGTTGTCAACAGTGCGCTGTTAATAATCTTGACCCTTTTTAATTCCAATCGCAATAGTACAAATAAATGTGAATTAAAAAGATCACGTAATAATAACCCCGTTAACTACGTTGATTTACGCGATCGTACGATGATTTGTACGATGATCTATGCGATCTGAAAAATTAATCATTAAAATCAAACGACGTATTAGCCAAGCAAACGTTCTGTTTCTCTCTCTCCCCCCCCCCTTCTCTCCCCTCTCTCATATCTTTTATTTCAACTCGAAGAAATGACAGGAGTCTTGTCGATGTTATTAAAAAAAAAAGGGCGAGAGAGAGAAAAATAAATAAAATTAAACGCAGGAAATAATGATAAATATCGAAAGACCTTGATCCCATACAACTATATTAAGGTTTTAGTAATACTTATTATTAAAGCTGGCACAAGATCATATCATAAAAGTCACCATTTATACGTCCACCCACGATATATATACTACTAAGCTGCAATTATATCAATCCTGAACATTGTAACATAATAAAATGCTATTGGCACTTTGACTTTACGATTTACCAATATCTATTCTAACGTAAAATAGCAATTGTATTTTACTTCATGACACGATGATACAACGGTACTCGTTACTCTCTCCCTTTCCCTTTCCCCCACCTCTCTCTCTCTCTCTCTCTCTCTCTCTCTATCTCTTTATTTCTTTCTCTCCCTCTCTTTTTCTTTCGTATATTTGTTCGACAGATTTATATATCAAATAAAGTGACATCCCCCTCCCGCCATATTCTCTACTACCAATTCTCTTAGCCAGCTTCGATTCAATTGGCCTATTCCTATGGCATAGAATTCGGTTGTAAATTCGCAAAGGCTTAGGCTCCAACGCGTATTCGATACGATCGAACATGTATCTATCTATCTATATATCTATCTATCTATCTATCTATCTAATCTATTTATCTATCTATCTATCTATCTATCTATCTATCTATCTATCTATCTATCTATCTATATCTATATATATATATATATATATATATATATATATATATATATATCTATCGATCTCTTTCTCTCGTTTCTTTCTAAGGAATTTCCATTCGCACAGTAATCCCTGTATCTTCGCGAAATCCCTTAAAACTATATAGCACGATTTCTTTCCTCTAACCATTTTTATCTCGATCGTTCTTGTGTATTACAGAGGGGAAAAAAGAAAAAAAAAAAAGAAAAAAGGTAAATTACAACTTTATTGAAAAATAAATTTACGAAGGAAATATTAGATTGAAAGAAAACAGAAAAAAAAAAACAAACAAACAAAAAAAATTGTCCTACATCCATTACAATATTTGTTGGATCATTGAGAAAATATTTCTTGAGATTTATTGGAAATCGTTTATGTGAAGCCTCTCTACCTTTAGGAGATAGTTCTCTCTCTCTCTCTCTCTCTCTCTCTCTCTCTCTCTCTCTCTCTCTCTCCCTCTTTCTTTCTCTTTTTCTCTTCGGTTGATAAAAGAATCAAAAAAAAAAAAAAAAAAAATTTGAAAAGAAAGAAAAGAAACATAAAACTTAAAGCAAATTAGAATCGGTGCTTCTTTTTCTTCCAATATTTTTTTTTTTATTTTTTTCTTTTTTTTTCTTATTCTTTACATCTCCTTTTTTGTTTCTTTCTTTTTTTCCCCTTTTTTTTGTTTCTTTTTTTTTCTTCTTTTTTTTTTTTTTTTATTTCATCCTTCCGTGTGTCCGCCGGACATTTCCATCCGCGCATCCTCTTGGGATTTAACGATATTCCATGGAAGAAAATTTACTATGACGCGTTATAATGAATAAAGGAAGAGATAGACGTATCGTGTAAGGATAGAAAGAGAAGGTAGATACCGGGCTAACGAGAGAGAGAGAGAGAGAGAGAGAGAGAGAGAGAGAGAGAGAGAGAGAGAGATAGAAGAATCTAGTATATATAGGAGAGAGGAAGAGAGAGGAATAGAATTCCATCCACCGCGCCCAGGTCGAGATGGCTTCCCATAAATATTCATATGGAATTCCTAAAGCCAGGAAAACATCCACTTCGCTACCACGCTTGCACCGCGGCGTGCACGCGTGCACTCCCCTGCAATTCGACGATTTCCTCGAAAAGTAATGAAAAAGTTCGCTCTATATTATTAACCTTCTTTCTTTTTTTCTTTTCTTTCTTTTTTTTTTTCTTTTCTTTTAGTTTTTCCCTTTTCACGTCGATTATCCCATATAAAGAGTCGGTTATTAACTAATTACATAATTTATTTTATTTCTTTCTTTCTTTCTTTCTTTTCTTGTTTTTTTTTTTTTTTTGTATATATATTGTTTCTTTTTTCTTTTTTAGAAACTCGTGAGAAAAAAATATAATATCATAGCATAGCTATTAAGTAAATATTATATCACTAAAGAATTCTGTTATCGTAATATTTTTCCTTTCCTTTTCTTTTCTTCTCTTTGTTTTTTTTCTAATTCAATAAAAATTCAAATTATAATATATTAAACAACGCCAAGTATTTAAGATTTAATTACATGTAAACTTTTCGCCGTGTATGAATTTGAAATTTTTTTTTCTTCTTGTCATATAAAGTACTCTATGATAACAAATAATCGCTTTAATAAAAATTTATAGTTAAGAAGAAAAAAAAAAAAAAAAAAAGAAAAAGACGAAGAAGAAAAAGAAGAAGAAGAAAGAGGAAAGGAAAAAAATTCGAGTGCATCGAAACACATTAACCGTCTGACACAGTCGTGAGGAGAGCATATTCTTTCTCTTTTTTTTTTTTTTCTTTCTTTTTTTCTTCATCCGTGCCTTTCGCCACGCGTAACGTCATAAAATGTGTACATCTATTTTATCGCTAGAATGTGCAAAGAAAGCATTCGCGGTACAATGGCTGGAATCACGCGTTAAGAGTGCCTCCACTCGAGTGCTTTTTCTTGCTACGCCTACCGACGATGGTAGGCAGAGCGTACTTACATACTACCTACGAATAATCATTAAACTCACGGACAAACATACTTTTTGCTATCGAGTATATTATTTGCTTGGATGCATAAATCTTTTTCCTACGTATTGTCGTATAGACAATATTCCCATGAATAAAAAAAATATTATTATTATTATTATTATTATTATTATTACTATTATTATTATTATTATTATTATCATCATTATTATTATTATTATTATCATCATCATCATCATCATCATTATTTGAGTAAATGATTAGTACTACTACTATTACTACTACTATTACTACTATTATTACTATTATTATTATTTTTACTTTAAGTGATTTTTGCAATTTAATTTATGATTGCAAAAGTTACATTTTTCTATCATATATCTAATATTTATAAACAACTATTCCCATGAAGAAACTATTCGATAGATAATCATCATCATCATCGTTATTATTTCTGTTATTATTATTATTATTATTATTACTATTATTATTATTATTATTATTATTATTATTATTATTGTTATTATTATTGTTATTATTATTATTATTATTTAAATAAAACTCGAGGATATTACAAGAATCTTGTTTCCTCGCACGTACAAAAACGCTTCAGACATAAATAAATAAATAAATAAATAAGAGAGAGATAAAGAAAGAGAGAAAAGAAAATAGAAAAAGGAAGAATGAGAGAAAGAAAAAAAATATGCGTACAAGGTAAAAATTCCTAGCTCCTTCCTTTTATTTTTTATTCTCTCTGTTTTTATTTTTTCTCCCTCTCGTTTCTTCTTCTTTTTTAAATGTTATAAATTCACTCGACATGCTCCACGAATTTACATGAAACGTCCCTGAACGGAAGGCCATCCCCTGAATAGATAAAATTATAATTGGCGAGTAGCCAGTTTCTTCGACGTTTACTCGTTTCTCGATCGACCATCATCGGCTATCTCTATTTTCCCTCCCTCCCTCCCTTCCTCCCTCCCTCCGTCCCTCTCTGCATTCCTTCAAGCCCTCATCTTTCTTGACCATTCTGAATTTCGATATCAATCAGTTCAAACGACGACACATGTATATGTCTACGTTAGACTTTAAAAATTCAATGAAATTCCATCGTCATTGATTAATAACGTCGTAATTGATTATTGAAATAAAAATGAGCTATAGTTAAGATAAAAATCAATGAGCATAACGATACGTTTAAAATTGACGATGTATCGTTTAATAAAATAATCTCTATTATTGAATTAATTAATTTCAACTTTCAACACGATAAACGTGAAATCGATTTAGTCGTAGCCTTTGCCTTTTAAAATTTAAACGAAACTATTTTCATAGAATCGAATTAATTAATAAATCTATAAAAAAAAAAAAAAAAATGTACGACGGAACGTTAGAAAATATTAGAGAAAATATCTATGGATCTTGGTATACTCGTACATATAATTAAAATACCATCGATTAATGATTATAATTTTTTAATTAACCTACGAAAGAAATTCTTTTAATATCATCTATTTTAGAAATTCTTAAGATAATTCTTAAGATAATAAAAAGACGAGAGAAAGAAAAGAAAAAAAGAAAGAAAAAGAAAAAGAAAGAGAAAGAAGAAGAAGAAGAATAAGAAGAAAAATTAAAAGGAATGTCTAAGATTGAAACGTGCTAAATTAATAATTCAAACGATTAACGAACCTCGAAGAAAAGTTTGAAGAATCTTTTGATTAGAAATTCTCGAACTAATTTACGTCCACACCTTAGATGGGAAGATATTATAACGAATTTCTAATTGAATTAATTTGTAAGTTAAATTGAATTGTTTACAATGAACGATTAGTAAAGATTAGAATAAAAATCAATATTCGAAATTTCCTTGGATGAACAATTTGAAAGATCATTAGTAGGAAAAAACAAAAAAAAAAAAAAAAAAAAAAAGAAAGAAGAAAAACAAGAAAAAAAAAAACAAAACCCTGATATAAATTTCGAACAAATTCTTTTTTCCTTCGTTTTGAATTTCCGTTCTCAACGATGCGTATCCCATCTCGGATGACCACAATGTGTTGTCTCGATAACGTGCTCGTATGAACCATCGATTGCTCGTTCTATCGTCGTCTCGTTTATCGAGCGCAAAACGAACGCAGCAGTAACATCGAGACGTCAAGGTTCGCATTCCGATCGAACGAAATCACTAGGAGAATTGACGTCATTCCGTGATTGCGAGAGAACGAGAGGAAAGAGAGAGAGAGAGAGAGAGAGAGAGAGAGAGAGAGAGAGACCGTTCAAAATTCCTTTCGAGTTCGATTATCGATTCGGAGATCTTGGGAGCTGGTCTTGTAAATAGAAAAATCGTGACTCGATTTCGTGTCTATCTTGACAAATCAGATCCAATAAAATATGATTGTTCAAATAAAAAGATATATATATATATATATATATATATATATATATTTTCATTAGTATATATAATAAAAAAACTATATATTTAGAGAATATATATATATATATATATTGTAATTTTAAATAAATATATACATATCTATAAAAGTTTTTTAAAAAAATTTCCTCACAAACTTTCAATTGTTAATACAAAATTATAAATCGAATATAATAATCCTTATAAAAAAAAAAAAAAAAGAAAAAAAAAGAAAAAAAATGCAAACCCGGGACCAAGCTACAATTATTGTTATCTCATGTCTTTTCCTTTATCTTTTTGTTTATGTTTTTTTTTTTTTTTATCTCGTCAGACTTTTTATTAAAGAAAAATTCCAACAAAAGATAAAATTTTTAGATACATACACGGGTACAAAGGAAAACGTAAAGAAAAAAAGAGAAAAAAAAAACGGTGACTATTTCGAGTTACAAGTGAAACGATTTTGATCGATATAAAATTAAATTTATTAAGAGACTCCAGAGATATAGAGAGCTATATATATATATATATGTTTGTGTGTGTGTGTGTGTGTGTGTACGCGAGCGCGTATATGTGAACGTAATTTCGCATTATATTTTCCGAGAAATTTCATGCAAACCGATCGACTCGGATCTTTATTCCCATGCGGACGCCTCATTAATTAAATTCACGGAGACATTGTCGACCGGCTAGCTACCGCAGAGCGGTGAAATTAAAAGAAGATAATTAACTTTTTCTTCGTTCTTTTTTTTTTTCCTTTTTTTTTTTTATACCTAGTTCGCGAGACCAACGCGATGAAGAGAGATAAAAAAAAGAGATTAAAAAAAAAAAGAAGGAGAGAGAGAGAGAGAGAGAACTCTGTAAATGATATTGGGTCCTTCGAAATCGCGTCGAGCCACGCACAGAGAGAGAGAGAGAGAGAGAGAGAGAGAGAGAAAAAAAAAGAGAGAGAGAAAGAGAGAGAGTAACGTAGAACTCTAGAACGATATTTTATCGAAATTGCATCGAGATTTCATTATTAACAATCCCCGACGCTCCGATCGCCCTCGCTTCCTACCTTTTATATTTGCCGCATTTTCAACGTTTTACGATGGGGAAACTCGTATTAACGTTTTCGAACTTAAATTGCGATACAAATTCTCTTTTACTACGATGAATTCAACGAAGGATATTCAATTTCGATAGAAACAATCTCCATCGTGCGTGATAAGAAATCTTCTTAGCCATCTTTTTCTTTGTTTATTCCCATCCTTCCTTCTCTCTTTTCTTTCCTCTATTTTTTTTTTTTTTTTTTTTTATTCTTATTTTGTCTTCCTCTTTTTCTTTTTTTCAAACGAAAAATTTACGATAAATATATTTAACGTACAATATATGTATGTATATATATATAATATAATAATAAAAACCGTGCCGAAAAATGAGATTCTTTATTAGCAAAAAAGTAGAAGAAGAAGAAGAAGAAGAAGAAAGAAAGAGAAAAAAGGAAAGGAAAGAAGGAAAAATAAATCTCTCGATGCAAAGGATAATTCGGTCCAGATTTTTTCGTTTCACTCATAAAAAGTAAAAGATATTACGGTGTTCGTCTCTATGGTTCGACAATGGCTAGAGAGCACTAAAAGACATTCCGAGTGGAGGCGGGGAGAGGGTGAGGGTTGAGTGGGTGGAGGATTTGGTCAAATGGCATTTTGCCATATTGCGACACGGTAATGAATTTTTTTTCATTTTTCCTTCTTCTTCTTCTTCTTTTTTTTCTTTTTTCTT
>NC_060956.1:4695399-4707899 GCF_910589235.1 Vespa crabro | reverse complement strand
CTCTTTCTCTTTCTCTTTCTCTCGATCTGAAACAAAAAAAAAGGGAGAAAAAACCCGGATTAATCGGCTTGTTCTCTTTTTCCAAATTCCAAAGCTCCTGAAGTTCATTCAAATAGATCGATTATTACCAATTGAAACGTTCATTGTTGACATTTCGACGTGACATTTTTATAATCGAGGAGAAGGGGAGAAGAAGAAAGGAAAGAATATATATTTCTTATAAACATTCCTTCCTCTCTCTCTCTCTCTCTCTCTCTCTCTCTCTCTCTCTCTCTCTCTCTCTCTCTCTCTCTCTCTCTCTCTCTTCTTTTTCTCAAACGAATAAACAGACGTACAAATACGCACGACAAATACAGCCGACAGAGAAACTTAACGTTTTAAAAAATTATTATTAGTAAAAGAAAGAAAGAAAGAAAGAAAAAAGACAAAATACTGACAAATAATCGCCATACTTGAAATAACATTAAAACTATTCTAAATGGCCGCAATTTTTTTTTTTCTTTTTTTTTTTTTTTCTTTTTTTTATGCTAAACACTTCGAGACACAATTCAGAGTCACAATTTAATGACCTTTTTTTTTCTCTCTCTCTCGTCGAGAAACCCAACGATATTGGGTAATAATATCGCATTAACGTCCGGACGTTTAATAAAGATAAAAACGTTATGAAGACATTGACGATAGCTTTTATTCATGAGTCTTCTTCGTCTTTAATAAAAAGAACGGAGATTTCGAATTGAAAGTGATAAGCGCTGGGTTTCGATCGGATTCAATTTATAAAAGTTTGCAGAGAAATTTTTTTTTCTTTTCTTTTTCTTTTTTCTTTTTTTCTTTTTCTTTTCTCGTCCATCGAAATTCAATGAAATTCTATAAAGGGGCTCCACTTTTTACAGATAATTTTTTTGTTTCTAATCGTAATATTTATAACATTTACAATGTCATACAATAAAGATAATCGTTGAAAGATGTTTTCGGCAGGTTTCTTAAGCTTCTTAGGCTTCTAACCGGCAACTTGCATTACTCATTCGTCGAACGAGAGGTCACATTTTCCAGGGTACTTTCATTCCGCAAGGACACCCAGTATGCGCATTAAGCGTATAGAAAGACACAGATATAGACAGAGATATAGAGATAGAGATAGAGATAAATAGAGAGAAAGAGAGAAGGGGAAAAAGCCGCATAACTTCGATGTTTTATATCAACGGACACACGGACAATTGCTAGCTTCTATTAACGTATGTGTGTGTGTGTGTGTGTGTGTGTGTGTGTCTGAGTGTGTCTATTTGTACGTTTGTATATCTGTGTTTCTGTGTGCTCATAGGCGAACGGTTAAGGTGTCACGGATCGGCGATCGAGAGTCTCTCGCAGGTTTGCAACCTGATTCGAGAGCAGTTCGAAATCGAGAAATCGTGAAAGCAAGGTAAGACTTGTGGTAAGCAGTACTAAACTGACAAACAACAAAGACACTCTGTTGCTTTGGTTTTCGAGATTCTTTCTTCTTTCCCTCTTCTTCTTCTTCTTGTTCTCTTTTTTTTTTGTTCTTTGTCTTTCTTCCTTTCTCTTTCTATTTCTCGAGCAAGATTTCACTCCAAAAGAATTATGATCGATCATTGTTTTCAAACTTTCAATATTTATCCGGCGATCGGTATAATTAATTTACGCTATTTGAAAATTTAGATAATAATAGCAAAGTCGAAGTAGAAAAATTTTATAAAAAAGATAAAAAAAAAAAAAAAAAAAAAAAAAAGAGAAGAAAGAAAAAAAAAAGAAAAGGAAAGAGGAAAGAAAAAGTCACAGAAACATGATTAAAATTTCGAAATGCACTACTTGAATTGAGATTATTATATACCGCGATACTAAATTGATCGTACGCGAAACAAAAAATAAATATTTGGAGAACAACAAAAAAAAAAAAAAAAGAAGAAAAAATAGAAAAATGAAAGAATTAAAAAATTAAAAAAAAAAAAAAAAGAAGGAAAAGAATATTTAAAAAATTAAAAATTAACAACAAAAAATTTATAAAAAAAAAAAAAAAAAAAAAAAAAGAAAAAGGAAAAAGGAAAAAAAGAGAGACACGAGAAGATTCCTGCTCACTATGTAAAATTCGTAACTGTGCGTTTACGTTACGCTCGGCCGACCGTAAATACGAATAATTAAATAAAAGCATTAATTCGCATCGGAAAATAATTTACGCTCGATGTGGTCTCGAATAACTCTATGTGGCGATGTGGGCGAAAGCGAAGTATATGCGAGGGAAGGGAGGAGAAGGAGCGAAGAGGTGGGGGGCGGGGTGGGGGGAGATATTTAATTATCCTTCGATACATCGTCGATGAATAACGTAGGTCTACGGATCGACTGCATTATACGTTTAAAAAAAAAAAGAAAAAGAAAAAAAAAAGAAAAGAAAAAAAAACAGGTGAAAAAGAATGAAAAGAAAAAAAGAAAAAAGAAAAAAAGAAGAAAAAGAAAAAAAAGAAAATTTCGAAACATGCATCGCACGTGTACGAGCACGTGTATATTTTAGTCGATCGATCGATCTATCAATCGTATGATTGATCGATCGAGTTTCGAGATGCACGCACATTCCAGTTATAAACCTCGAAACATATCTATATGCTTTCGAAAGCTTTGAAACGAATAAAGTTCTCCGATAAAATGGCCGAACATACTACTAAAGGTCATACATCTATAATCTGCTAGATCAATTGCGATCAAAACGTTCGACGGTGATAAAGAGGAAATGGGAAAAAAAAAAGAAAAGAAAGAAGCAAAAAAAAAAAAAGAGGGGAAAAAAAAGAAAAAGAAAAGCGTGAAAACGTATTTCAACCTACAATTTCAATAAATTATTAAACCGAATTTTAACGAGGATTTAAAACTTCTCTCGCGATCGACGAATTAATATAAATCAATTATCGTTTTTCCTTTTTCTTGTTAAAACGTTATAAATGCGTCGAAGGGATTTTGACATAATAAATCGATATATTCGATGATTCCAACAGATATACACGTTTCATAATTTTTCTTTTCTTTGTTTTTTTTTTCCCCATCCCTCTCCCCTCTTCCTTCTCTTTTTTAAAAAATATAAAAAATAAAGAATTGTCTCATCAATTCTATCAGAAAATATACGTTCGATTTGGAACGGAATGTCATAAGTTTAATAAATAAATTCAACGTATAATAAAACGTGTTATCCATGTTAATACCATTAAACGGTATCATTAATTTATTCGAAGTTTCCTTTCTACGTCGTCACCATTACATTAAAATTTCTTATCAAAATAAATTTTTCTACGTTCACGTTTTATTACGTATACTATCGACAATTTTATCGACTCAACGTATTCATTTTCCCTCGCTTTCTCTCTCTCTCTCTCTCTCTCTCTCTCTCTCTCTCTCTCTCTCTCTCTCTCTCTCTCTCTCTCTCTCTCACGTTATCGATAAAATAGAGTAAAATATATCGATGGTTTCGTTAAATTGTATCAAACGTCTAGATACGCGAGATGAATTAGATATCGCCACCAGTTCGCTTTCGTTCGTTACGAGGCATGGCTTCGTTATGTCATTCTATGCGTTGCATATTTAATAGAGCGGTCGATAACCCACTACTATGTGTGTCTTCTCAAATCCGTGCTACTCTCACTTTTCTAGATACGTATCTCTCTCTCTCTCTCTCTCCCTCCCTCTCTCTCTCTCTTTCTTTTTCTATATACACACACACAAACATATGTGTGTATATATATATATATATACACTTAGGATAAATTTCTCTTCTCAAAGTTTCGCAACGTTTCATAAGAAGCGATATCTTTCTCTTTCTCTTTCTCTTTCTTTTAATCTCCGGTCTCGTGTTCGATATAAATATAATATATAAGTTCTAAAGAACACGAAGTAACGCGATCTACATACAAGATTCTACATACATATCGTTATTTTTCTAAACTAAATTCAATGAAATCAAGGAGGTATTAATCGCGAATATTTATTTTTTTTTTTTTTTTTTTCTTTTTTTTTCCCATGAAAATCGCCATGAATCTCGCGTAATATATTACTTTATCCCGATAGAAAACGATTTCGAACGAACGGACTTTGTCCAATCGGATGAGATTCGTAGCGAGCGCCATCTCTGAATACACGGTCGAAGTTCAAAACTGGCGGGAACACGAATTTCATTTCTTTCACACCCCACCCCCCCACCCCAACCCCCGCCATTGAAATAAACGAACGAGATAAACTTTTCTTTATGATACGAAATTCGTATTAGTAGAAAAATTTCCAATGAAAAAAATAATTTTATAGAACATAAATACAGGTAAAGGATTTCGTTCTACGGGGAAAAAGAAAAAGTAAAGGAAAAAAAAAGAGAGAGAGAAAGAGAGAGAGAGAGAGAGAGAGAGAGAGAGAGAGAGAAAGAGAGAGAGAGAGAGAGAGAGAGAGAGAGAGAGCAGAAAATAAAAGAGAAAAAAAAGAAGAAAAAAAAAAAGAAAATAAAAGAAAAAGAAGAGAAACGAGGGATAGTAGAGTTCATAACGAATAGGAGATTTGGTAAAAGAGGGAATGGTAGAGACCGTGGGTCAAACAGCGAGAATCGCGGTAACGTCCAATAAATTTTCAACGAGGAAAAAGCGATTTCCGTATCGGAGCTTGGCCGGGCCGAGCACACTTTTGCGAGAGACCCGATAAAACACTCCGCCGTGAGAAAGGCGCAGTCCGCGGAATTCAGGACAAATTCCTGGTCATGCGGTGAGCGACGTCCTTTTCTCGTTTCTTTCTTTTTTTCTTCTCTTTTTCTTTTTTTTTTTTCTTTTTTTTTTTTTTCTTTTTTTATTTCTTTCTTTTCGTTTCCTTTTTTTTGTTTTCCTTCTCTGTTTATTTATTCATTTTTTTTTTATCACCACCTTCTGCCATCTCCACCTATTCTCGTACACAACGAAAAAGAAAATGTAAAATGTATGAAAGAAGAGTATGGTAGAGAAAGATAAAGAGTAAATGATCTCGTGTTGGTAATGGTATTGTCTCAATGTCGAAAAAATAAATTGTTTAAAGCCACTATTAAGCCATACATACTATACACACACCTACTACAAATGTGTAACATTTTTTTTTACCATTTTTAAATTTTATAATACATTTTTTTAAATATATTTTTTACATTTTATTATTATTATATATATATATATATGTATATATTATTAAAAAAAATATCCATATATTATAAATTTTGTTATATTAATTTTATTATAAATTTTCTTCTTGAATTTTGTATCTTTCTTTTCTTTTTATTCAAAAAAAAAATAAATAAATAAATAAATAAAGTAAAATAAAAAAAAATAAATTTACAGAGGGTTATTTTTAATCCCTGATTTAAGACCTAACGATACACTTTCTCTCTCTCTCTCTCTCTCTCTCTCTCTCTCTCTCTCTCTCTCTCTCTCTCTCTCTCTCTCTCTCTCTCTCTCTCTCTCTCTCTCTCTCTTTTTTCCTCTTTATACATTTTTTTCTTTTTTTAATTTTGTCTTGATATTTAATAAGCGAGAAAATCGTAGTGGGCAAAAAAAAAAAAAAGAAAAAAGAAAAGTCACACGATAATTCGCGATTCGTATCGAACAGAGAGAGAGAGCTTGCTCGAAGGAATGTCGTCCTGCTTCTTCTGTCGGAACGGTTATAAAACGGTCCTGATATCCTGCAGGCAGGAAAATACAGGCGTGCCCGTCGTTGTCGTTACACCTGCGACCGACCACAGTCTCCTGCATATACATATGTACGGACATGTATAATATAGATAGGTGACAAGCCTGAGCTTTAAAAGGTGGAATATTCAAAGTACACATACAAATATGCATACATTCACCCACACATACATACATACATAAATACATATATGTATATATCCACATATACATCTATCATATGCACGAATGTATACATATATACGTATATGAATGGAGAAATACATATGAATACATAAATAGATATATTATATATATATATATATATATATATATATATATATATATATATATAAATAATGCTAATAATTATCGACACCGGAAATCTTAAGTGAGTTGAAATCGACATTAATTTTCATAATGAAATAAATCCACGTCCATGACTTTCGACGATTATATATGTCCGTTCATAATTATGCACATATATTTAAAAGTTGATTTAAAAGATTGTTTAACCTTGTTTCATTTCCTCTTAATGACGTATGGTATCCGTTGAAATTGCGAAAAGATAATTTGCCAAAGAAAAAATTTCAATCGTTTCGATTCAATTGATCCATCAATCGATTGAATCCACTCGACTCGTCAAATTTTAATTAATGTCGATCGGAATTGTAGAAATGAGTTATGATCGAACGAATTTAGTTCCATAGATTCGTTCTTTAATATCATATGATACACAACGAGAATTCGAATTAATTTTACTCTAATCATGTTGGTCAAAGAGAAAGAGAGAGAGAGAGAATGTGTGCATATATGGTGGTCAATTAAAATTCAGGATTCAGTTAAGCATACTACATATAGTACAATATATAGTAAATATTTCCTCATTCAACAAAGAAAATAGCAAAATCAAACGTAGTATAACATTGAAGATATGAAATTCCTGATAATATATCCTTTCTCATAATTATAAAAATAAAATAATAATTAATTATTTGTTAAGTAATAATAAAAAAAATTTAATAAAAATCATAGATTAAATTCTTACGCACATATACACATATACACAAACGCACACACACACACACACACACAATTTATTAAATTATTAAAATCAATGTTTAACAAATTTATCTTTTTATAATTTGCCATCAATGTAGAATAATATTTGAAGATAAAATTATAGGTCGAAGTCTTGGATATAAAAATATATTGACGAGTATGATTGAATGAAAAATTTGTTAAAATTTGAAGGAGAGGAAGAGGGTAGTGGAAAAATAAGAAGAGAAAAAATCCTTCCTTCGCTTCCACCTTCCAAAAAAAATAAATAAATAAATATAAAAAAAAAAAAAAAAAGAAAAAAGAAATAAAAAAAAATAGCAACCGTTGAAAAAAACACTAGTCGGATTAAATGCAAATGACGAATATGAATGCTATTAGATAATCAACGTCATTAAAGTCCTTTGATAAGTACTATCTAAATGTATAGTCGTGTTCAAATAATAAAAAGAATTTCCTGAGTTTGCATATGGAGAGACCCTCACTCCATTGGATGAAGTATACATTATGTTCGTGCTCTGTAACCGCTCCCGAGGATTTTTCTTCCCTTCCATAGGAAATATGTATTTTCGTTCGCTTTATTTCATACGCCGACATCCCCGGCAAAATCAGAGATACGTATATACATGGATACCTGACTTTGACACATTGCCCGTTTATAATAAACATTCTAATGTCAAACGAGACGAACAAACAGAATCTACTATCAAAATTTTTTTGTTTCAAAATCTTTTCTTTTTTTTTTTTGTTTCGTTTTGTCGAATTTCACGAATATGATGAGGTCATTCTAAAAATCGGCAAATCATAATTTTAATACGTAAATGATATGATAAAATGATCATCGAAAATATAACATAATATGAAATATATTGATTATTATTAGTATAGATATATTATCATATCATAAAATCTTATTATAATATTGATTATTATATTTTCAATAATTCCATTTATAATATATATTATCATATTTTTACTGATATATAAATTATCTGCCAATAATACAAATATCATCGCATACTTGCTACAAATGATCTATTTTATATTTCTACTATCTAATTATGATATAAATATGAATTATGACGTACTATAAATTATTCTACTTTTACTATCTACCTATAATGTAGATCATTACACACACACACACACACACACACACACACACACACACACACACACACACACACACACACACACATATATATATATATTTTCTTTTTTAACTACAATAATCGTAAATATAAAATTTTAATGTACGTAAAAAAAAAAAAAAAAAAAATAGAAAAGAACAATAAAAAAAGAAAAGAACAATAAAAATTCCAATGACATTAAATTCGTCCATTGTCCATGGCAAATCGTTCTCTAAATTGCGCTATTTTACAGAGTAAGAGAACGCAATCAGTAAGCATGTCGAGTCACTTTGGATTTCTCGCTGGACCGCTACTAATTTCTTATTCGAAGTTCGACGGCGCTCCAAGCGAACGGGCAATTTTTCAATTAACCGGTTACACTCCGTTTAAAGGAGACGGAACCAATGATAAAAGCCAGTGTGTTCCCTTTTCAAAGAAAGAAATGAACGAGCTGGGTAAGCGACTTCCTTCACATGAAGCACCTTGCTCTCGAAATAATCGATTCGAGAGGAACGGTTAAACTATGGATAAGAAAAGTATGTCATACGTCATCGTCATATATTCAATCCAATTTCGATCATGTCGGCCTTGCAATCTCTTAGTTATATCCGATATCTTTTCATAAATAACAATTAATCACCACGTCGTTGTCATTCGAAAAGAAATAAATTAATATCAAAATACGAGGAAGATGGAGTTTCGAAAATTAGTCAAAAAAAAAAAAAAAAAAAAACAGCCAGATATACTGTATTTCATTATTTAGGCCAATTTCGATGAAATCAATACCTTTCATCAGGTATATCCTATTCTGAAAAAAAAAAAAAAAAAAAAAAAAAGCGATTAATCACGTATCCCGTTATTTCAAAAAAAAGAAAAAAAAAGAAGCTATTGAATATAAGGAAGTTACATTATTGAACATTAATCAGTAACATCAAATATGACGTATATATTTCATCGTCATGAATTTAGGCCAATTTAAGATTCCGCCAGTATCTCGATTTCTTTCATTATGTCCGATCTTTAAATAAATAACAATTAATCGTCCATCGTTATTTTAGTATAATGAACAAAAATAAAAAAAAAAAAAAAAAAAAATCATCTTTCAACATTAACCACAAGAACATGAAGTATGTCACATTTCTTCGGCACAAATTCAGGCCAATTTCAATGCTACCAGTTTTCCATTCTCTTGCATCTGGATCTTTAAATGAATGATGATTCATCGTATATTAAGAGGAAAAAAAAGAAAAAAAAGAAAAAAGAGAGAGAGAGAGAGAGAGAGAAAAAAAAAAAGAAACGATAATCGAACGCTACGAAGTCACATTTTTCAATATCAATCAAATATAACAAAACAAGCAAATTTCAAAACGTATCCTCTCCTTCCCGTTCTCTTCCACACATTTGATCCTTCAAATAAATAACAGGATCACAGTTATCATAGAGAAAGAAAGAAAGAAAGAAAGAAAGAAAGAAAGAAAGAAAAAAAAAAAAGAAAAATAGAAATAAAAAAAAAAACAAACAAACAAACAAACAAACAAACAAATTTAAGAAATTTTTTCAACGCTTTTACACATAAAACACCAATCATCATTGTACATCAATCATTATTACATTTAAATAATATTTACGTCAATAAGAAGTTTCAATTGGAAAGTTGTTGTTAATGTTAAATTATCGGTGGATAGAAATCGGAGGACTTTTACGCTCGAAAGACTCGAAGTTAGAATAGAGAAACGATGGTGCAAGAGTATCACGGCGATATTCGAGTTGCACGAGAGAGCCTGAAAACGACGCGTTGTTCGCCTCGCGGATGAAAGTAAGCGTAACAATTATGCCCCGTAAGAAAATAAACGCGTAGCACCGGGGGAGATAGTGCAACGGTTAAGTATATATATATATATATATGTGTATATACTATGGTACACGAGAAGAGATCTCTAGCTATATGTATATCGGTGGAAACAGGAGAGAGAGAGAGAGAGAGGGAGGGAGGGAAGAAAGGATAAAGAGAGAGAAAGAGAAAAAGAGAAAGAGAGAGAGAGAGAGAGAGAGAGAGAGAAAACGGCCTCTTTTTCCGTATACGTACGCAAGCAACTGCCACTAACCGGCCAGTTTCGCGCTCTCAATAATGCCGTCTGGTGAATCTATATGAATTTCTCGTACTCCGTTACAATGAGAAACGCACTAATTACGATGCACCTTGGCGAATGCAAAAAGCTTCGGGTGCGTGTAAGCTAAAGAGAAAGAGAGGGAGAGAGAGAGAGAGAGAAAAAAAAGAAGAAATACGAAGAGAGAGGAGCTTTGAGGTGGTTGAAAAAGAGTACCATGGATATTCCTCCTCTCTCCCTCTCTCTCTCTCTCTTTCTCTCTTTCTCTCTCTCTCTCTCTCTCTCTCTCTCTCTCTCTTTCTCACTCTCACTCGTTCAATTTCTCTCTCTTTCTCCAGACCGACGATTCTCTGAAAGCTTTTCAATTGCTCGTTCCTACGGACGTAAATATTCGCTTAACTCTAACGGGAGAGGCTTCTTCTCAGAGAAAGAGAAAAAAGAGAAAAAGAGAGAGAGAGAGAGAGAGAGAGAGAGAGAGAGAAAGAGAAAGGAAGAAAAAAAACAATAAACAGTAGTTGAGTGTCGAACTGGAAAAGTGATCGTTAATCCTTTGAACGGCGAATTACAAAAAATGAAAGAAAGAAAGAAAAGAAATTTAAAAAAAATCTATATATATATATATATATATATATATATATATAATACCTAAAAGTTATTTCGAAAAGTTTTTCAAATTAAATAAAATGAAAGGGAGATTTGCGCGTAGCAAGGAAACGATCGTAACCATAGTAAAGTATTCAAATAAAAAGACTCCATTGTATTCGATCGATTCGACGTATTGAAACAAATAATCCATTCAAAACTTACGTAAACATGCAGTTAAATTATAACGTGTATATGTATATATATGTTGATATTATTCAAAGGTTATAATATTAAAAATAAATGTACTGAGAAAATGTGGAATTAAAATTAAAATACGAGTCGGAAAGTTTTCATCTTTCTTCGATCTCCGATTATAACCAATTCGATTAATAATTCTAAATTGGTGGCCACCTATTAAAGTAATATTTAATTTTCTGATAATATTGGAATTCCAAAAGCTTGACGACCGACAGGAACGTGGAACATTCGATGGGACATAGAACTAAATCGATAACTATAAGTGCGGATGAAAAAAATTCCATCGACGCCTCTTTATCATGAAATACGTATACGTGTATATAATACATGTGCGTGCATATATATATATATATATATATATATATATATATATATATATATATTATGTATATATCTGTTTTTTGTGTATGTGTATGTATTTGTATGTGTCTGAACTGTACCTACATATAACGTAAGTTCTCCATTTAGCGAGCGCAAAAATATAGGATGACGCGTTATGCGTTCTCGCATCGGTGCGTTCGACGTCCATAGAAAAATATGAATATTTCATCAGAGTGGCCTGTAGGGTGGCAGAAAAAGCTGCTACGACGATCGAAACGTCGAACGTGTTGCACTTAAAGTTAAGAGCATAAATAAATCAATCCAAATATCAACGTTAAATATAACAAATTAAATCTTCAAATGTGTATCACTGCAATTGCAAGAGAAAAAAAAAAAGAAGGAAGAAAAGAAGACGAAAAAAAAAACAAAGCAAACAAAACGTATTAATATTTGATATAGTTCGATGTATCGTGATATTTTTGTTATAGAAAGAGAAAGAAAAAAGAAATTAAAAAAAGAAAAAGAAAAAGAAAGAAAGAAAAATATTTACGATAATGTAATTCCTCGACAAATTATTTCACCTATTAACATTAAGCTTCAAACACGGATAAGTAATGTAATATTGCATTCCTGCGATAATATCGATTTCGATGCGCGCTTTAAAAAACCAAAAAAAAAAAAGGAAAAGAAAGAAATCTAAAAACGATTTTTCATTCGTATTTAACATTCTAATCGTTTAAAAACTAGTCTAAAATTCGTACGACCTCTATCGATATACATATTTTTCTTTTTTATTTCATTTATTTATTTATTTTTTTTTTTTTTTTTTTTTCTTTATACGAATATCCTGCAGTCATTATTCGTTTTCACTCATCGATCCGTTTCGAACAGGACTCGAGCTTTGTTTGAAAATTATGGAAATACCGTGAAAACGTCATATACATCTGACCGAACGAGAGAGAGGGGGGGGGGGTGGAGGGAGAGAGAGAGAGAGAGAGAGAGAGAGAGAGAGAGAGAGAGAGAGAACTCGAAAAGCGTGTCGAACGAGGATCGACGCAACAAACACAACACTTTTTTTCAGCGGTCAGATATCGAATCACTACCCGTGAGAACGACGACGTCCACGCGAATTATCGTGCCAAGGGGGAGGAAAAATAATCGGGCGATTGCCTGTTAAACGGTACACGAATGTCACTAGCAAACGAGGATTTGTCGTTCTATCGGAGCGACAGATAATTTACGGGCTTCTACGTTTAATCTGCGTGGAATAAATAAATAAATAAATAAATAAATAAATAAATAAATAAATAAATAAATAAGCATCTAATGCGGAATGGATCACGGATTTAAATCTAAATTTTCACAAGTAGAGGTAG
>NC_060956.1:4682899-4690399 GCF_910589235.1 Vespa crabro | reverse complement strand
AACTTTGATGTAGTAGAAAAGTTGAAAAACGAACGACGTCAAGGAGGACACGCGAACAGTTTACAACTTAGCTGTGAATAGACAGTGAGAGAGAGAGAGAGAGAGAGAGAGAGAGAGAGAGAGAGAAAGAGAGATAGAAAGAGAGAATGAGGAAAGTTCAGTAATTCTCTCTCTCTCTCTTTTCCTCTCTTTATCTATGTAACTATCTCTATCACTGTTTGACCGCCCTAAAAGGGCCAATGCTTCAAAGGATTCATTCTTCGAAGTAAACAAAACGACAGGCTAATGACGGACCAACGAAAATCTCCTATTTACATGAACGCGTATCAACGAAAAGCATGCTAAGCCTTACGATAAAGAGGTTTGGCCATTCTGTCCGTACGATCATTAGACGTGACCTTTAACCTATTCGAAACGTATTCAACGAGTATACGACTACGAATTAATTTTTCTCTTTGAGTATATGTTTTTCTTATTTTCTTTTTTTTTGTGAGTGAATATTTTTTTTTTTTTTTTTTACTAGTTTTTCTTTTTCTTTTTATCATTTTCTTTTGATTGTTGTCTTAAAATAATTCTAAAATGTTTTAAATTTACGAGTCTCATTTTTTTCTTTTTTTTTTTAATTTTTATTAAAATTTTAAATCAAAATAGCATTGATTTCCCTTCTTTTTCGCATGCGACGAGTGTTACGCAGAAAGATTGGTCGCAAAAAAAAAAAAAAAAAAAAAGAAAATTCTTCCATCTCTTCGTGACGAATAATTGTATTCAATAAACGCAGTTAACAGATTGAGTTTTGTCAATAATATCAATAAATTGGAACAATAAAATTATTGATTGTTCAAAAAGCCAAATGCTATTTCTATATAATTCAATACGATTTTTACTATTGGCGCATAGTTATACCCCAACGAGTATATTCGTCAACTTTTTAATTTCTATTACACACGACGTAGAAATATATATTTTTTTTTAAATATAACTACACGATTAACAAAATAAATCACAATTTACGTCCTCATTCGTCCAACCATATCACCGAACATTGCTTCGTTATTTTAAAGAGCAATTAGTAATTTAAAGATAATCTTAAAAAAAAAAGAAAAATAATAATAAAAAAAAAATAAAAAAAAAGAAACAAAATAGCTATTAAATTAATTATCAAAAAAGTCAAGTAAATTAATTAGAAAATACATTTCAGTGATAGTATAATAAAAAAGATATAAGAAAATCAATCGAACTATAATCATATCGATAATAACAGAAAAATAAGTCATACAATAAGTGGATAATGAATTAAAATAAATCATTTCGAAGATAGAAAATTACGTTAAAAAAGAGAAAAAAAGACAAAAGGGAAAAAACGCAGAAATTAAAAATTATAAAATAAATCGAATCAAGAGCAATTAATTTGCCGCGCAATTATAAATCGAATGAATACACTGAAAAGAATCATTTATCTAGATAAAGTACATAATTGAAATAAAATATCAAATCATTGTCCGAGCGAAATATACGAGAATTTCTTTCTTTTCTTTTTAAGTTTATCAGACTTCAAGAAAGAAAAAAAGAAAAAAAAAAAAAAAGAAAAGAAAACTGGTTTATCGTCAATTATGATTGAGAGAAAAGTAACCAACTTCCTTTTATTACCTATACGATATTAAAAGTTATAGTTACAGTACAGTAGTATGTACATTACAGTGATACTAACCGGAGAAATATTGGAAAATGGGAGTTAGAATTTCGTGTTTGAATATGAGAACCATTTGATGTTGTAGAAAGGGATATTAATACCTAGAAAGAGAGAGAAACAAAGAAAAAGAGAAAGAGAGAGAGAGAGAGAGAGAGAGAAAGGGAACCGAGGCAAACATATAAACACAAATTAATGAAACTTTTAAGCTGAGATTGGTACCAGTATTACCTAGCTTGAACTATTTACTAACTCTCTATGAGAGCTTTCATCTAAATCCGTATCGTCCACAATTATGAAAACATCGTAATTATATCTATTACGTCCTTTGTCCACTATAATTTTTGTTTTCTTTTGTTCTTCTTTTTTCCTTTTCATACTTAAATTTTTTTTTTTTTTTTTTTTTTTTTTATATAAATTCGCCCTTAAATGCCAGCGTAATTATCCTATAATCGCTTTCACATAAACAGTTATAGTATCGTACTATTCAATATGTGAGAATATTGTGTTAAAGGAAAACAAAGATATATATACATACATATATACATACATATATATATATATATATATATATATATATATATATATATATATATACATAAACTACTACATCATAATCGTTATTGCCTTGTCGATAATAAAAATTGACTTACAACGAGTTAACAAGACAATCAATCGATCATTTTCGATCGATAGGGTTTAATGATATCATTCGTACGACAATCTAATTAAACAAAATGATTAGCACAGAAATGTTAATTTTTTTAATATGATCGATTATCTCTTCTCTCTCTCTCTCTCTCTCACTCTCTCTTTATATATATATATTGCTCGATACATACGATAGAACGTAAATAATTATTATTCGTAAATTCGTATTAATTCGTAAAAAAGAAAAAAAAAAAAAAAGAAAAAAAAAAATTATTATTCATAAACGTATCGTCGTAAATCGTTAAGAAAAAAATCGATTCTTTATTTTTTCGAGAATGAACGCGAAGAATTAACAATAAACGTATGACATTGTTGTAACCATCGATTTCTCAAATAAAATAATTATCAAACGAAGTTTACTTGAATGAGAATACGAATACAACGAAGAAAATCCATTACCGAGGATTCATAGTGATAGAAATAAACGAACTTTTCTTTTCGAACTTTTAATGCGAATGACTAATTGAAACAAGCGTCACATTGAAAATTAATATGAAATCTCGGAATTTAACGAGTTTCGAAGTAAAATTAATACGTATCCAAATATTTTCATTTAATATGATTTCTCTCTCTCTCTCTCTCACTCTCTCTCTCTCTCTCTCTCTCTCTCTCTCTCTCTCTCTCTCTCTCTCTCTCTCTCTCTCTCTCTCTCTCTCTTTTATCAAATTTATGAATTGAATTCGTGAAAATATTTCTCTCTCACATATAACATATAATGTAAATACATATGTACATGCATATAAACATATAGCGTACATTCAAAACAGTAACATACATGAATACATATATTCAGCATGTATTATGTTGGAAACTATGAAACGGGCGTTGAATGAAAATAAATAACTATACAAAAACGCCCGTTTCATAGTTCCCAACCTAATATATATATATATATATATATATATATATATATATATATATATATATATATGTGTGTGATTCTATATATCTATAGATACTTACATATATAGGTTCGTTAGAAACATTTTAACGGCGTGGGGATACACAAATGGGACCGTTTGCACGTACACGAGAAACGCGTTCGCGTCTGATCGTTTTGAACAGGTTCTCTCTCGGTCGGCCAACATATCGAGATCATAACGCGTCGCCTCGAATTACCAACACGTACGGTCCTTCGATGCGTTCCTGCAGCCTGTTACAGAACGTTGAGAGAGAGAGAGAGAGAGAGAGAGAAGGAGAGGAAGAGAGAGGAAGAGAGATTGTCTAGGATCTCGTTTTAGGCGGCTCTCTGGTCGCGAATCGCGCGCGTCAGGTTGGTCGCGCATTACGTAAAATCTCGCACGTACGCGCGAGTAAACACGAGAAACGTGTACGCTTCGCAAGTATATATCCACCTATATGTGTATGTCCGTGTATGTATATATACATGTATATATATGTATATGTATGTTTGTATGTATATATGTGATGTGTGCGCGCGCGCAGAGAGGATGCACTTTTCGAATGCCGAAGAGTACTTGACGAACACGAGACGCATTTTAAACGAGAATCATCATTCGTTATTCTTATTTACCGAAGAGAATCGCGAACGACTTTTTTCATTCCCATTTCCACGAATTTGCACCCCTCCTTTTTTCTTTTTTGTTTGTTCTCTTTTTTCTCTCTTTTCTTTTTTTACTCCATTGTAATCAAACGTAAACATTTTACAATTATTCTTATATATTTTCTATAGTATGGATTTAGAGAGATATGTGAGATTTTTCAATTGAAATATCTTTAAGTATTTATTAAAATATTAATTATTAAAATAAAAATTGTTTGACTTTGTTTGATGAGAGCAAAGATTGAAGAAGAAGAGGAAGTGGAGAAGGAAGAGGATTAGGAGGAGGATGGAACAAACGTAACAATATTATTTATTTCCGATTAGATGTACGTTTTGGAAATTATTACAAAATCAGTTTTATTTCTTTAAATGAGATTCTATAACTTTTGATATCTGGGATCTTATTCTAAGCAAGAGAAAAAAAAAGAAAAGAAAAAGCGAAGAAACAACAACTTTGGGTCTAAAACATTTCGTCGCCAGTTACCAGTCGCCAGTCGCCAGTCGCCAGTCGCCACAAAGCACGTTCATCATCATTAGTTCTACCAGGCCATTATCATCATTAGTTCTTTAGTACCGTAAACGCCCCTCCCAGGGTTAGTTCAGTTGAAGTAAACCATCACTTCTACATGGAATGAATCGGTGTGGGGGTGACACCTCAATGTAAAAGCTCAGAGCCATACTCTAATGGGTTAAATTCAGTCCAATCCGAACCAACCCCATATAACCATAGCTCACGTGAGCCGGATGTTGGCAGTGTTTTTCTGGACTAATCGACTACCTTCAATTGCAACCATTTTGTTTGTACCAATTGTACGATTTTCTTTAACCCATTGTCAATAGTAACCAATTACCTTATTCTAACTCGCAATTACATCCTATAAATACCGAGACAATCGTGTTACATTGATCCAAGACATAGATCCAAGAGTTAACATCGAACCGATACTACAACAATGATTTACCTCTATCCCAAAATTGTGCCAGCTCAAAAGCTATATCCAGATTTAGATTTAAATTATAATAAGCCTTCGTTTCGGTGAGGAATAACCATATTTTTCCTATACAAATCTTATCATTTCATTGGTTCACTTTATCACCGAATATCTTTGATTGGTTCTAAGTAATACCATAATGCCAATACAACCTAAACACCAACAAGTCTCATCAACTGCTAGAAGAGAATCAGAGGAACTAAAGGATAGTTCTCATCGAACCATTCCAAATGGAAGTGATTTCTTTCTTTGTTTTTGATGTATGATAATAATATTAATAATAGTAATTAATACAGTATAATAAATTGAATGAACTTTTTTAATTTGCATTTAGAATTTTTAAATATTGTTGATTTGCAATTATGTAATCTCTATCTAAAGCTGAAGTTTTGAAGTCGAAGGATGACAATGAATTGACAGGATAGTATTAACGTCATGACTACAAGGACCCAATGAGTCGCGATGGCACCGGGTCGTGTTTTAAATCGGCTTCCAAAACCCCCCACGACCTTGCAATGACTGGCGTGTACACGACACAATGGTCTACCACGATAACCGCGAGATATATGGATACCGCAGGACAGGGACTCGGTTATACGGAAGTGTGCAGGTTTGTGAGCTGTGTTAGATTCCAGGCACCTTTATTGCATTCCTGCCCCCTGGAAACACTGTAATCAACCATATGATTGTTTCTCCTTGTGGGGTAACGGGACTGAACCTGGTATGCCAAGTCCTTGTCTGATTCTAAGGACTTCGAGCATGGTTAGTTAATGATGGTTAACCTAGACTACCGTGTGAAGTTAAACATCTCTGACATCATCAATGACACTCTGCGACAAAAAGTAACAAATCGACAATATTCTCTGATAAACAGCGACGTTCTGTGATTAATTTGCAAAAATCACCAATTGATGGTGACAATAGGCAACATTTTGCGATAAGTAATGACATTTGCCGACAATCGACAACTATCGATAACTATTGCCGACAATCTGCAACAATTGGCAACAATCGGTGACAATCAGTGATAATCGGTGATAACGGGCAATCGGCCTTATCTTGTCATGGAAGCTGACACTTTTCCTTTATACTTATAGAATCCTATTCGATTCTATTCGATCCTATCCAGTACTGTGATAAAACAATGTTGAACATTGTAAAGAGTAAAGGTTGGATAGAAAAAAATGTTTTAAAAAAAATTCTTCGTCTTTTTTTTTTTTTTTTTTTTTTTTATAAAATAAGATTCTGTTTCAAAAATTGTAAGTTCCCATTTAAAGGGATAAAATTCATCCCCCTAAAATGTTCATCGAAACAAAAGCAAGTAATACTGTTAGTTTTACTCCCTACATTAAATAGCTTTTTAGTTTAAAACTCTTTTCCAAAAAATTCTATTTTGTTTTTTTTTCAAGATGTTCTAATTAAAAAAATTATCCTGTACATTATCTCTCTCTCTCTCTCTCTCTCTCTCTCTCTCTCTCTCTCTCTCTCTCTCTCTCCTTTCCTTCTTTCTCTCATTCTTTCTCATATCAATCTTATCGAACAAAAATGACTCATGAAGTCACATTTATGAATCATTTCTGATTAACCAATTTCGTCAGGTTTTCCCAATGTTATACTGATAACTGTGAAACACAATTTCTTCTTTGTGTTGTATTGATTGTCATGCGATAAACGATATATACATATGTAACTAGATTATTTTATTCTTCTAATCGGAATACAACACTGTGAGAAAATCATTGAAGAAAAATATAGATGCAAACTTTCGACTTTCTTTTTTCTCACAATTACTCTACTTGTTGCGTTCAAATATGGAAAAAAAAAAAAAAGAAAAAGAAAAGAAAAGAAAAAAGGAAATATTTTATTAAAGATTATCGCCAAACCTTCGTTACAACATAAAATTCCTCTATATTGTAAAAGGGAGCCTTCTAACTTGCGAATATGAGCACGATCAAAGATCTCCCATTTCGACCCGGTAGAGTAGTCCTTTATAAAAAAAAAAAAAAAAAAAAAGAAAAAAAAATAGAAAAAAGAATCTTATGAGAGAGAGAGAGAGAGAAAGAGAGAACAAGAGAACAAGAGAACAAGAGAGAGAGAAAGAGAGAGAGAGAACAAGTTGGCCCTTTTTTCTTCATCGTCGCACTGCTTTTGCCCTTGCTCAATGCGGGCTTTATTCGATTCCGAGACTTTGGAGGCAAAGAGTTCGCTTGAAAACCGCACTTAACGTCTACACTTTCACCAATTTACTTTTAATACACTTGTAACCAGGATGGGGGAAAAGGGAGAAGAAGGAGGGGAGAGTAGAGGGATTGAGGGGGTAGAAGGGCAGGTGGTACACTAGGAGGAGAAAGAGCGTGTAATAGAGAAAGAGAAGAAAGAGGAAAGAAGGAAGAGGATGAGGATGAGGATGATGAGGATGAGGATGAGAAGGAGGACGAGGAGAAGGATGAGGAGGAGGAGGAGGAGGAGGAGAAGGGGGAGGCAACGACTATACGCATTGCGGGTATTTCTACTTTCTCGAGAGTCGGAAAATTGCCGTAAAGGAA
>NC_060956.1:4647899-4677899 GCF_910589235.1 Vespa crabro | reverse complement strand
TTTACAATTATCATACTAAATGGAAGATGCATTATTTAATAGAGTGAGAGAGAAAAATTTGTCTGGCGAACGATCAAATAATGTTCAATCCTTTATAATTAAATTTTTGCGTTCATATCTACAATAGAATTTATATATGTAAATAGTATTATTTCTAATGATATATAATACATAGAAATTATATTACATAAGTTATACTATATTATACGAAATAATATATATATATATATATATATATATATATATATATATATATATTATAAAATTAATATTAATAAATACTTATTACATATACTTAGTAGTACTTATATATAATACAGTAATATAATATAATAAAGTACAGTACAGTATTACTAACATATTTCCGACGCCAAGGAGAAGGGGGAGGAAATGATACGTGACTTTCTATGGTTTGAAGTGTTAAATAAAAATTTTCTCACTGGGCTAAGATCTACCTATCGATTGTTCAAGAACGTTTCCTTTCGTAATACTAAAGATCGAAATATTTTATTTCTTATCGAAATATTTTCTTTCGTTACGTTTAATCTTCTTATAGAACCGATAATTTTATAATTATTCAAACAATTGACAATGTACTCGGAGTAGGATGAGGTAATATTTAAAAAATAATGTATTGCATTAAATATCACATAGCTCATAAGACGCGTTAAACAAACAATAATTTTCTTCCTTCCTTCATCGATCTTTTAGTATCAACAAGAAGGTACATTAGATTATTGATCGTGTGAATTATCATGTTAGATTCCTTTCGTACTCCTAGTACTAATCATCAAAATACTCTACTTTCTTATGGCTACATTTAATTATTTTATAGATGCGATCATATTATAATAATTTAAACAACGTAGAATGAATTCAGAGTAGGATAAAGTAATATTTAAATGCAGTATACTTCAGAATTTCCTTCTCTCTCTCTCTCTCTCTCTCTCTCTCTCTCTCTCTCTCTCTCTCTCTCTCTCTCTCTCTCTCTCTCTCTGATTTCTTTACGTCGTATACCGACCTTCTCTCTCTCTCTTTTTCTTCTATATCTTTTACTCGTTCAAAGCATTCTAGCCTGTTTTATAACTATCATTTCCACAATTTAAATAGCCTAAATTTTTCGTCGTATCATAAATAGAAATTATATCCGATTGCATTCATCGTATTGAAAGAAAAATAATAAGAGCTTTTCAGAAATTATAAATACACAGATTAAAGCTTTTATAATAATAACAATAATAATAATTACTCGGTATAATGTACTACTGTATTAACGATAAGTATAGTAAATTTATAATTAAAATAAAAAAAATTTTGAATGAATTTTTTAAATTTCTTTTATCATTATTATTCTAACGATAGGATGAAATAAAACGAAAACAAATGTGTGTATATATATATATATATATATATATATATATATATATATATATATATATATATATATATATATATATATAATTAATTTGTATGAAGTTTTGAGGAATTAAAAGAAATGTTTATAAATATTATGAAATCGATACGCAATTCTTGAAAATTACCGTGAAAATTTTTTAAATAAAAATCTAAAGATGTTCAACAGCTGCGTTCGTTCGCTCGTTTCTTTCTACGTGATATCTAATCCTTCGTTCACGTTCTTTGATCTCCGCTTCGTGCGTCTTGACCATTGTGCAGAAAGAGGATTACGTTGAGTACTTCTCGTATCTCGTACTACAGACCTTATTTCGGTGGGATAAAGTCCATCGAGCAGACAGATTCTTCGCTTCTCGCGCGATTGTGAAGAGTACAACACTACCCTCCTCTTTCACTTTCGAAGAATAACGTGAAGAAAAAGGGGAAGCGAACGAGATAAAAGAAGAACATAAAGAGAGGGAATAAGAAAGAGAGAGAGAGAGAGAAAAGAGAAAGAGGAGGAGGAGGAGGAGGAGGAGAATTCATTTTGATGGCGTATATAATAACGATGACAACAATAATAATAATAATAATAAAGTAATTTTCAATCTAACAATTGATTTGTGTATACAGGGTGGGCCCATTTAAGACCATCTAAATATCCCGTTGAATTGCGATGACGAAAAAAATATTTTTTTACTAATATATATAATGCAAATGGTATCAAGAAACGTGTACATTAACACGACCTTGAAATTATCTTGATCTCCGAAACTATATATAGTTTTACGTTAAATTTATGTTTAACCAGATTGTAAAAATTTATATATATATATATATATATATATATATATATATATATATATATATATATAATATATATATATACATATAAAATATCATTGGATCAAGAAAAAAGGAAAGAAAAAAAGAAGCAAGAAAGAAAAAAAGAAGAAAAAAAAAAGAAATAAGACAAAAAAGAAATTATTTCCCTATCATACTTCTTAAAATAAAAATAATAATGGCAATGAATTTACGTCGAAAACAATTCGTCGGTGATTATCATTGATATTTAATTCGGGAATCCATTAGAAATTTCTAATCGATATTTCATCATGGTAAATGAAGGGGAAAAAAAAAGGGAGGAAAAGAAAATTTCTAATCCCTGATCAAAAGAAGATTCAATTTCCGAAGGATCGAGTTCTAATGCAATCAAAAGCCCTCTTGAAAAGAACTATACTAACTCGTTGAACTACTCGATAAGGAGGATAATGATAGAAGGACGTTGGTTTGGTTAGTCGGTAGAGTAGCAATAGGAAGTAGTAATAATATAATAATAAGAAACAATAATCCGAACAGGATATACCAAATGAAATGATATTAGTTATATTTCGAAAGAAGGAAATCTACGTAACAGGCGTCTATTTTGTGGCGACTGCACAACAAACGAGAGAATGATCCTTTCGAATTTCGCCTTCCCTCGACGAAACCGAGCAAGCGTGAAAGAGTAAAAGAGAGAGAGAGAGAGAGAGAGAGAGAGAGAGAGAAGCATTGGTCCATTAACCGTCTGTCTCTTTCTCTATGTCTCTCCCTCCATTAGGGACTTTGGGATTCGAACGGCAACTCGGTCGCACTCACATCCCAAACAATGCCCCTAAAACTCTATACGAGCCTTCTGTTACCACTCATTTTTTTCACCTTCTTCTTTTATACCACTCCTTTTTTTATACTTCTTTTCTTTTTCTTTCTTTCTTTTTTCTTCGTTTCTTTTCTTTTCTTTTTTTTTTTTTTTTATTTATTTTTTTTCTTTTCTTTTTATTTAAACGACTCGTCGCGTCAAAAATTACACTATAGATAAGTAAAGTAACGTATTAAAACTATGTGAACGAGATAGAGAGAACTTAAAGTGCACGAGAGGGTTAGACGAACGAGAAAGTGGCACACATTTAAATGACTCGATGTTAATCTTAGATTTGTCCTGTTACGTACATTACGGTATACATAGAACGTGCTAATTAATTCCTATTACTTTACATCGATTTCCATTTAAAAGGAATGAAGGAAAAAAAAAAAGAAGAACAAGAAAAAACAACACCAACGACAACAATAACAACACATGTAATGCAACAACGAAAGGAAAAATCGAATTTACTATTAAATCACTTTTGTAAGTATCTGTTGAATCATTTCTCCTCTCTTTCTCTCTCTATCTCTCTCTCACTTATTCCAGAGGATTAATTTGTCTTGTATGATTCACACTATTTTCATATAATACGAGACTGTACTAAAAGATGCATCCTAGCGATAATAATCGTGACGCGAATTAACATACGTTTGAAAATCTACGGTCAGAGGAACGTAGTACGTTATTAATACGTTATCCTGCATAATGCATGATGGACGATAATTCTCCCCACCCATCTTCTATCTCTCGTTCGTAGCAGGCATTGGTAACCGACGTCGTTCGTCTTTGTCGCGTGAAATGATCGTGCATGGAATTTGGACGAGAAAATCACACACACGTATGATGATCCTAGAAGAGAAAGAGACAGACATAGACAAAGACAGAGAGAGAGAGAGAGAGAGAGAGAGAAAGAGAGAGAGAGAGAGAGAGAGAGAGAGAGAGAAAGGAAAGAGAAGGAGAGAGAGAGAAGTAAAGAGAGAGAGGCTGAAGGACAACTAGATTGCTTAAACCGGCGTATCTTCCGTCTCTTTATTTTATTTTGTAATTCTTCGAAATAGTTTTTATCGATTTCGCATTTGAATTTTTTACGAAGATAATATATTATAAATGTTTTTTTTTTTTTTTCATTTACCGATACATATTATACAAGGTGTCTCGAACGAATTATATTCGTTATATAATAATAAACTTTCTATCATGGTAACGATAGTTTCTAATGTAACGAAGAGAGAGAGAGAGAAAGAGAGAAAAATCTAGAAAGCTTCATAAACGTCGTTGTTGCTTTATATACCACTGTCTATTTCGTGTTGAAAAGAACGAGATAATGACGAGATAATAAGACGGAGTTTGCAAAATATCGAGAACTCGAGTCGAGCCCGTCTTTCGTTATTATAATTCTCTTCGTTGAATAAGTCTACGTCTCCTTCATATAATATTAATATTAAATAATGACTGTTTTAATAATAACAATAATAATAAAATAGCGACAGAGTAACGAACTTTTGTTCTTTTTTTTTTCTACTTATTATTATTATTTTTTTTTCTGTTTTTTTTTTTTTATTTTTCATTTTTCTTTTATTCCTTTCCTTCTCTTTTCTCATTTATAAAATTCTGATTATCATTGAAATTTTTCATCGTAAATAAATGACCTTATTGAAATTAAAAATTAATAACTTTCGTTAAATTAATAACTTTTGAAAATTATTCTTTAAACGAAACGAATAATATTTGCATTTGAATTTCTCATAATACAAACGAAGGAGGACGGACTATGGTTAAAATTTTGTGCATTTACGAAAGCGTCGAAGGATAATCGATATATAAAGTCGCATCTGGTAGAAATGGTGCGCGGCAGGTGTCCTCGTTTTTTTACGATACACACCATCGTGAATGCATATTTGAAATTTTAACAAATCGTAAGAAGAGAGAGAGAGAGAGAGAGAGAGAGAGAGAGAGAGAGAGAGAGAGAGAGAGAGAGAGAGAGAGAGATGATAGAAGATGAGATGAGATGGCAACAGCAGGTTTATCGTTTTAACATTTGTTATCGAACAAGTTTATAAACTATTGATATAAATTTATTTTAAAATTAAAATAACATTTTCTTACGCTCTTATCAAATGTTACGATCGACAACCAATTAACCAACCAGGACGACTTAAATAAACCAGGGATATATTTCGAATAGTGGCCTCATGGTAAACCCATCGAACAAATCTGTAAAATATTCCGTCGGTCTTACGATTTGCTTTGCAAAGGAGCCAAACGACCGAATTTGCATTTTCAAAGCGCGTATTAGCATGCTTCGTCCATGTCACTTCGAATGGTCACTATACGAGCAACCATCAACGCTCTTCAAGATAAATCTCTCACGCTTTTGTAAATTCTAAGAGAATATCAATCTTTCTCATCAATTCTCATGGAAAATTTTTACTATCATTATCATTATTATTATTATTATTATTATTATTATTATTATTATTATTTATGTAGCATGATCAAACAATTTCAAATGTAAATTATATATATATATATACATATATATATATATAATTATTATTATTATTATTATTATTATTATTTTTATTATTATTATTATTATTATTATTAAAAAAGTATTATAAAATAAGGATTAAGATATAACTACTTAAAAATGTACATTAATAAGAGAAAATATAAATTTGAAATTTTTTATGAATTGTTTCTACAATTTATGTCTTTTAAATCTCATAGCTCTTCTTCACGTCGAAGATCCGTAACATCGAGGGAGAAGATAAAGCCAAGATGAATTTCGGATTTAGTAGTGAGATTATAGAATGGCATGTATCGAAACATGTTGGCACACACGCGTGAACACGCTTAAATACAAAGAGATCTTGTTACGTAAGGTTTAGTAATACGCTACATCGAGGTTTAACTCGATGGCCCCGTCGTCTTTACTAGTACACGCTCGTCAGTTCGCATAAAGCTTCTACGGTGTTCTCTTGTATTCGCCACTCTCTATCAGCAGTAACACAACAAACAAGAACGACGAAGTCGACGTCGACGTCAACGTCGACGTCAACGACGACGATGACTATCCGTACCTCTCACATGCATTGTTCGTTTAGTATAGTATGCATCCACTACACAAAAGGACATAATCCATCCATGCACATGTTCCTTTATATGTAAGAGTAACTATAAACCTATATATATATATATATATATATATATATATATCTTTCTCTTTATCCATTGGCGTAACTTCCTTGGTTGTTTGGTGTTCACAGGAAGAGCGATACGATTGTAAACGCGAAGCAATTATGCTTATCCTTCCTTGTGACTCGCCTTCCATCGCTCATGATCAGATAAAATGCAAGGACGGATCCTTGGAGAAAAGACGATCGACATTTTGCATTATCCTTCTCTCTCTCTCTCTTTTTTTTTCTTTCTCACTATCTTAAATTATTCTGATGTATGTATATATCGTGTCGGTCGTAAATTGTTTACATAGTTAACTCTACATCATCAAAAAAAAAAAAAAAAAAAAAAGAAAAAAATAATCAACTCGTTGCTTTATAATCTTTTTTTCATTTTATTTTATCTTAATAATTATACTTACTTAAAATCAATAGAATAGTATCAATCAAATAGAATTCTATCTTATATTATTTATACTTAATTTTTTTATATTATTTTTATATATATATTTATTTTTCTTTTTTTCTTAAATGCTTACTCATACTATTTTTATTAATCCTATATTCACCAAGTAATATTCTTAAACGCTAGAAAAAAATTCTACTTTTTTTTTTTTTTTTTTTTTTTTTTATAACGTAAATATAGTAAATTTTGATAACCTCCTCAAAGAGATTAATGTAATGTAATGGGTACAAATGTTCGTAATAAAAAGATTCGACAAATTTTGTTTAATTTTTTGTTTAAACAACGCTACTCTACTACGCCATTGAACGCGTATTTGCTAGTATCTTTTCTCTCTTTCTCTCTTTTATCCTCTCCCTCTCCCTCACCCACTCCTTCTGTCTCTCTCTCTCTCTCTCTCTCTCTCTCTCTCTCTCTCTCTCTCTCTCTCTCTCTCTCTCTCTCTCTCTCTCTCTCTCTCTCTTTCAGGACACGCGTACACGAGCTGGCGCACCCTGAGCTCGAAGAAATGCCAAGAGAACGTGCCGGTTAAGATTCTCTCGATGAGAAAACTATGTAGAACCGAAGAAAAGGTACTAGAGTTTGAAGAATGTTCTGTTAGGTAGTAATCATTCTAATTATCTGTTCATTACCTTGAATATATCGAATAAGTTGCACTATTCTCTACGAAAAAAAGAAAAAAAAAAAAAAAAAAAAAAAAAAAAAAAAGAAAAAAGAAAAACAATAATAATAACAATAACAACGACAAATATCTGAAGAATTAGTTTCCCTCGTGGAATTTGATCTAACATTTAAATAATAATAATAAGAAGAAGAAGAAGAAAAAGAAGAATAATAAGAATAATAATAATGTTAAATATTTCAAAATCCGAAACAATGAACGTCAAATAAGTTTGAAAATTATAAATGTCTATCTTTACTATTTCTATTATCCTTTGATATAAATATATTCAACCTAGTATCCCCGAAGAGATCATTAAATCGAGAATTAATAAAACGTAACATATTGAAATATATTTTACACGCTTATATTGTAATTGTGATCGATAAACATACGATTGGATTCTTCAAGCTACATTGTCGTCTGTACGTTCTATATCAACGACAATAGTTCTTCGTTTGAACTTTGTCTCATTTGCATATATATACATATGTATGTGTGTGTGTGTGTTTGTGTGCGTGTGTATATATATATATACACACCGTGTCCTAAAAAAAAACGTTCCTCTATAAAAAGAAAATACAATTCACTTGTATCGCTTATACTTTTTATACATGGAACTAAATTATCTGTACACCCTATATATGACTCTAACCCGATAACCGATTAATTCATCGAGCTTGTTGTTCTATTTGTAACGAACAAAATAAAAAAATAAAAAAGTAAAAAAGAATAAAAATAAAAATAAAAGAAAATAAAATAAATCGAATGAAATGAAAACAACTCGGACGTTTATATAAACGATATAAAGAAGATGAAGGAAGAGGAATTTAATATAAAACTCGTCACAAGTTACATATTCTTTTCTATGCAATTTATAAACGTAACTATCTTCTTTCTAATGAAAATATGTATTTCGAGTCGGTATATTAAGATTACAAGGTGCATACCATAAGTAGTTGCGCAAGCGCGACACGGAATGTACAACCTCTCTTTCTAAATGGCTAATCTGACACTAAGCTTAGAATAAGAAAGTGGGGATGAAAAGTTATGCGACTTCTTATTAAAATGCAAGAGGATAGTATCGTTGGGAATGTCATTCGTAGTTACGTATTATCAAATGGTGATAATATTTGTCTAAAAAATCGACATTAATATTCTAATTTGTTAATATCAAACAAATGTATTTATCGCTCTCTTGAGATTTTAATATAAGACAAATGTATATTTGTATATACGTAATAGTATAAATGTCAGAAAGTAAGTTGAAAAAAAAAAAAAAAGAAAAAAAAGGAAAAAAAAAGGAAAAAAAAAAGAAAAAAAAATATTCGTCATGCAGGTGATCACATGACTTTTAAACGAGTCTCTAAATTGTTATATTCATAAAAGCTATTGTTCTTATCGAACGACATTAATCAAGCTCTTAGAATAAAGCTTAACAAATATTTAAATACGTTTAAGAACCTTTTACGTAATAGATGTAAATTCGTATCCAGATTAAAACGATTTAAAGTCTTCATTTAAATATATTTATAATTAACCTAAAATTATATTCGATTATTTTAAATAACGCTAAAATGTAATTTTACAAAAATTATAATTATATTTACTTTTAAGAAAAACTGTTACCTATCACGTTCGTTCATTTATTCAACACAAATTGGAACGAAATTATCACTTTCAATTACCTTGAATTAATTATATCTAAAGGAATATTTAAATAGTAACGAAGATGTGACAATGTGGATGGTGGTCCATTTAAAAAAAAAAAAAAAAGAAGGAAAAAAAAGAAAAATAAAAGAAAAAAAAATCTCTTTCGTGGTTTTTCTCCTTAAAGCTACTCGAAGTCGGTCAAGCACTCTCACGATCGTTCATCTTTAATGCATACTTTCTTTCACAAGTGAGAGAGAGCATGTCAACGAGCGCATTTTTCTTTCTTTTTCTAATTCCTTTTCCTTTTTTTTTTTTTTTCGTATCTATACATGCCAATATACGAAGGGCAATAACTTCGGACCAACGGTGAACAAGCTTTTGGTATATTCGATAATTTCGTAGCATGAATATTCCATGAATATCGTCCCTACCGTAAACTTTCGAAAGCTTCGTGCCTTCGAAATTATTTACTCGCAAACGAAGCTCCCCCATCGAAGTCGTTGTCTCCTGTCGAATTTATCGGTCGACCACGTCTTATCGTAAATATAATTGGCTCGTTAGTCGAGTTAAAATGGGACACCCTATATATATATATATATATGTATATATGCAAATACACTATATACCGTACTACACCGGTTGTCATCGATAACAGTAAATGTAACTAGGTTCTTTTACATTTAAAAGAAAGAAAAATCCTTTTTTTCTTTTTATACGCTTATCACGCAGATATTGTGTAAAAAAAAAAAAAAAAAAAAAAAAAAAAAAAAAAAAAAAAAAGAGAGGAGAAAAAAATTATATCTTCATAAAAATTTCATACTATCTAATATAAATTGACTACTATTTCGTCCGACACTTATCTCGAGACAACCCGTATTTGCACACGAACAGCAAACCGCTATGTAAACTCTTGATCCCACTAACAAGAGATCACGCGATAGGCGTTCCACCTTACCGATCGTTGCAAACTTCTCCATTGCTTTTTATTCTTATAACGTATGTAGGATACGTGACCTTGCTTAGTATAATTTAACTTCTTTACGAGCAGTACAAAATGCAAGGACTTATCGACTTACTAAAAATAAATAAAAAAAAAAAAAAAAAGAAACGAACGAAATAAGGCAAACGACTCTACAAATCAGTCTTACAGAACGTGAATTAAATTTTAATATTGGAAAAAAGATTTAGCATACGAGAGTTTAATGCACAAAGTGCGTTTTTTTTTTTTCTTTTTTTTCTTACCGAAGAATAAATAACTCGTTTAATGGAGGAAAAGATAGAGAGAGAAAAAAACACGAGGAAGATAAAATTCTGTGGAAAGGAAAAAATATATTATTATGCGTGGAAAGATTCACTTGAAATATTTGGAAACTTTATCGAACCATTGGAAAAAGATTAGGAAAGAAGAATTATAAATGTGATTGCAAATTTTGTTAGCAAAGAATAACAAAGGGAAACCAATAAATCATTAGAAGAAAATATCAATGGATTACTTTGGATTACGAGGAAATGTCGAGAGAAAGTTTTTAATAGATACTGCACATGGAATAAGGAAAACTTATGCAAAAACATAACAAAACAACGAAAATCAGGAAATAAAAATCCCAGAGGAATCCTAATATACTTGAACATAGATGTATATCTGACAAAACTTTTATTCAACTATCATATTTATAGTTTAATCTTCCTCCTCCTCAGGTGCAGCACCACCAGAGCCCTTACGCAAGTTCTTCCTCTTTACACGGCCTGGTCTGCCACTTCCAAATGGAGATTTCAGAGAGAAATCAATGTGCTTTTGCGAATCTAATCGTACAATGAAGGAGGGGATGTTCACCACTTGCTTGCGCACCCTGAAACGATACACCATCATTCGGAACTCTTTACAAAGTCTATTACTTTGCAATCATTATGCCAATGAATGGATTTTATCGCTAGATGTCTCGTGAAAACGTTAACACAATACCGAATAAGGATGACGAGTTTCAATTGCTCCAATAATATCAACAGACGTTAAATGTTAGTATTTAACTAACATTTAAGTGGCCTGTGTGAAATAAAGTAGCTTCAAAACTTTTTTTTTAATTATTTGCAGATAGAACAGTCGTTCAGTTACATATGCAGAAGTTGCCCATTCAATTGAAGTCAAGTTTTTAGATTATTGGTCAAGTCAGGAGATCAATCAGGTGAACTGTCCTGACATCTGTAGTAGCAAAAATTTTTTGTTATAGCATCAAACGATTTGTCCTTACAAGCATGAATGAGATATGCAAAAATATATGCTTCAATAATCGCAAATTGAGACATAAGCGATTTGTCTCCTGGGATGAAACTAGACAAAGAATTATCCTTGCCCAGAGATTAACCAGGCGTTTTATCTCGCCTTAATAGATTAGAAATTATCTGTAAATGTACAGATATTCCTTGCCCAAATTATAAGGCTACAATAATCCTATAAAAGATCATTTATATATGTATGGATTTAAAAACTCACCTAATATGACGTTGACGGATCAAAACTCTGGCATGATGGATTGACTTAGCAAGACCCAATTTAAATACTTGAGTTTGAAGACGTCTTTCCAAGAAATCTTCAATTTTCAAGCCAAGAACGTAATCGAGTTTCATGTGTCCTTCATCCAACACACCGATTCTCACTAAACGACGCAACAATGCATTACCTAAGAACAATTAAGATTTGTTAGAAAGAAATAATACGTTAACATTTATCATACATGTTATTTAGTTTCCTAATTTCTCAGAACTTAATACATTCCTCAAAATTGTTAGGTCAAGAGGTGTCAGAAAATAAAGAATTAATTCATCATATAATCTTGAAATACTCTACACGCTTCTTTTATAAAAATACTTAAATATTAATTTTTAAAAACTTTATAACCTAGAAATTTAATAAAACGTGTTAGTGTATGTATACCTTCGAAAAGACGTTTTGGATCTTTTTCTTCGAGCGTAAGAAGTTCTCGAGCAGCTTTACGGATTTTGGCCAACGTATACTTGACTCTCCATACTTCACGTTTATTACGAAGACCATATTCACCGATGATTCGCAACTCCTGATCTAAACGTGCCTTCTCATAAGGCCGCCTGGGAGTTACATAGGTCTTTGAAAAGACCGAAGGAATTCGTCCGTTTACCATATTGAAAGATCGTTACCTAATGCAAGAAAAAAAAACCGAATACTTTCAAAAACCACGTAATAATTCGAATGAAGATATATTGAAAAAAAACGTGTAGCAATAAAAATGGCGACCACGTGTAGACAAATTCTTCGAAAATAAAATTAAAGATAAATATATAATTTCTTACAAAATAATATTAATTTTTAAAATAGAAATCAATAAATAAATATTGATAGTAATTATAGAACATTTAGCAATAAAATAATTATTAAAATTATCTTACCTCAGAACCGGCTTGAAGTAACGACCTAACTGTAGCGAAACACCGATGAAAATGGCCGAGTTCATTAAAACCGGAAATCATTTTCCAAGCGTAAAGATGGCGTGAATGTTAGCCAATCGCAAACGACTTGAAACTACTGCAGTACCTCCTAACGGTCATTTTTATAAGTCCTGAAAATAAATGGAAAAATATATATTTTACAATTTAATTATGATCTATAAAATATTAAAAATACATATACATTTTAATATCGTATATATATATATATATAATTTAAATATTATATTTAATAATATTACATTTAATAATATTTAAATTACGTAAATAAATAAATAGAATTGAGAAAACTAATTTCACAATTATCATAGGCTCATGTTATCTAATATTAACTGTATTTTTTTTTCTTCTTGATTATTGTACTCTATTTCTTTGAAAAAAATATGTCAAGATCCTGTTTCATGATAATTCTAATCAATGTCATTGATGTTAATTAAAAATATTCATATTATCATAAACGGTTGCATAATTTTTAATTAACGAAATAATTCAATATTAGTTATTTCTACGTTAATTTTTATTTATATTATTTATTATATTCTTTTTAATAGACAACAAAAATATTTTTAATGTTATCTAATACTTTTTGCAGATGAATTATTGATTGATAAATCCTAATAATGAATGCTTTACACATAAATATATCGTACATGCATTTTATTATTTTTCCTCTCAATGCAAAATATAATTTTATTGTCTATCATTTATATTATTATAGGTAAAAACATGTATAAATGCAGTGACTAATAAAAAACTTATGATAACCAGGTCATAAGTATAAATAATAAATAATATAATGTAAAATAATCAAGTCTCGACTATAGTAGTAGGAAAAGAAAATGGTATGTTGTACATCTCTTTTTAATATACAACCAATGTAATAAAGCGCGTGAAACTTATTAAAAATGCATTTGAATGAGGAAATATTTCGCGACATACTTCGGATAAACAAAAAACATGGAAGATTAAAGTAAAAGACAGTAAAACAATTCCTCAATAATAATACATCATAAATATCCAATAAACAAAAGTATGACATTAAAAACATAAAGATAACCTAATCTATATTCTTTAAAGAATTTGATATTTATTTATTCTTTCTTATCGCTATGATACGTGTAAGACATTTGTTTAATTTACTTTGTTCCTATGTTATCAATTTATCATGTATATACGTGCAAGTTCTTTCTTATTCTTTTATAAATCGTTATTATAAATCGTTAGGAAATCACGATTTATAATAACAAAGCTTTTGAAACATTCTGTGAAAATTATATTTTTCTCATGGAAAAAAAAAAGAAAAAATCATATCAGTGCTATAATTTGTGTTCGTGTACGTAATAATATTTTGCTGTTCAGATTATAATTTTTAATATCTATATGATATATAAAAGACTATTACAAAATCTTATTTCTAAGTATAATAACATATCTAATGAGACCAAGTAAAATTGTTTCAAAATTAAGGTTACATGAATACTCTTAGTCATTCCTATACATAAAAAATTAACAGACTTTAAACTCAACAATGTATAATGAACTTCCTATATTACGTATATTACTAAGTCACGTTTAAATCACGTTTCTCTCGACTATTTTTTAATATTTTTATATGACAGTATTCTGATATGCAGGGTCATTCAATTGACCTGGAGAGCGAAGAAACTGAGATAAGCAAGGAAGTAAGTATTCGTCACGCTTTAAATGACTTCAGTATCTTTAGTGGCACGAGACAGTTAAGAAAGGTTTTATTTTATTGATTTGCTGCATCAATAAGAGCTAGACTACAGTGATTCTTAATTTATATTTCACAAGCTTCCAATCAATTACAAAATATAAAAATGGAGGCTATAGGAGCCGTAAGTATTATTATTTTTAAATTAATTGATATTTCTTTTTTTTGTATAATGATACAAAAGGCACACAAGATCTTACGATCGTATATCTTTTATATTCAAATTTGCAATTGAAAATTATTTTGCTTTTTAACATATATTACTTTTTAATATATATTACTTGTAATATTATTGTTTATATTTCACTTGAAATTTATATAAAATATCTTTGTCGATATTCATGAAATATAATATATAGAATTGTATGCAATGTATAAGTAAATTTTCATAAATAAAATATATTATGTATTCTTTTGCGTTAAAAAAATAATTTATTTATTGTTTATTGAACATATTATTCAAACTAATATTCCAAGAATAGTTTTATATTTAAAAGTATTTGTACAGTCTATAATTGTCCTGGTTACGTCGAAATTGAATATCACAAAATATATGTATTTCTTGATCATTTTCCAAATAGTGATAAGTTAATGTCAAAATAATGAATCTAATGCCAAAACTGTAACTAACACTCATTACTGTATCATCCAAATATTATGAATAATAGAGCATGGAATAATTTTATCATCTTATTCATAAACCTGATAAATTATTCTTATTATAAAATATAGCATAGTTATCAATTATTTATATATAAAAATAAGTTCACGAACAATATATGTTTATCTTCGCAAATAGATAATTGTATTGACCTTTGAATGAGATTAGTATTCACGTGAGGAAACTCGTGTGAGATATCATGTATAAAGACATAAATTTAAGAGATAATCAATAGTTGGAATTATTTGTAATTTAGTATTATATTACACAATGAACTTGATTAATTCATTTTGGAATTGATATAAGTGTTTACACATTAATTGGCTTGTGATTATTCAAACAAAAAAATAAAAAAAAATAAAATAAAAAATATATTTTTACAGTATCCCATATTAAAATCTTTTCTTGCTGGCTCATTTTCTGGTACTTTTTCGACAATTCTATTTCAACCATTGGATTTAATTAAAACTAGATTACAAAGCAGAGTTACTACTCATGTTGAGTAAGTAATCAAACAAGATTATTAATAAAATTAATCTACTTGATATATTAGATATAAATGTATCACGCATAACTACTTACAGACCAACAAGAAATGGGATGCTAACAACAATTGTACATATAATAAAAAAAGAAAATGTATTTGGATTATGGCGGGGTATGACACCAGTAAGTAGTACAATGCAAAGTATATCTAATATGTAAAATGAATATGTTAATTGCATAGAATATAGGAATATTAATAAAATTATTTTTTTTTTTAGTCTATAACAAGGGTCATCCCTGGTGTTGGACTCTACTTTTCTTCTTTGGATTGGTTAAAACATACATTACAGCTAGAAGAACCATTGACACCTCTACAAGCTATATCGTTAGGTATTACAGCTCGATCTATGTCTGGTGGTTTATTAATTCCAATTACCGTTGTTAAAACACGATTTGAGGTACAAATGCATTAAATAACATTCCAATAGGATGCATTTATATATATTGTTTCACAAAATACTCTATATTATTTAACTATAATATTTTTATAGAGCGGCGTTTACAAATACAATAGCGTTGCAGAAGCTTTGAGGCTCATATATAGGCAAGAAGGTATTAAAGGTCTGTCAAGTGGCCTAGTACCAACATTACTTCGCGATGCACCATACAGTGGTCTTTATCTGTTATTTTATACACAATTAAAACAAATAGCTGCTCATACAGGTAACCTACGGTGAAGATAAATTTATTAAAAGTAATCTTCTTAAATGCTAATATGCACTCTTCATTTCTTTAGAGCTCATTCATCAAAATACCTCTGTACCAGTACACTTCAGCTGTGGGGTTTTAGCAGGAATTTTTGCTGCTATTGTAACGCATCCACCAGATGTTATTAAAACGAAGATGCAACTTTATCCAAATGAATTTAAAACTATTTACAGTGCCACTTATATTGTATATAAAAAGTATGGAATTTTAGGATATTTTAAAGGAATTATTCCTAGAATGTTAAGAAGAACACTAATGACTACTATGGCTTGGACTGTTTATGAACAGGTATATTTACACTAGGTCAAATTTTTAGTATCATTTGATTATGCACATAATTAAATCCACCCATCAATTTTACAGATTACACGAAGCATTGGGTTAAAATAAAATTTAATAAATTATGCTGATTGGTATAAATAGAAAATTTTAACCACATAACAACAATTATTTATATACAGTATTAGAATGAAGCAACGTATTGCTCATTGTATTACCAATATATGTATTTATTTAATAAATTATATATTTTTATAGATTACCTAGTTAAATATATATTTTTATGTTACAAGTGTACAAGATAATACCAGTCATTTAATGGTTTTTTAGACTACTCTTTATCTGCATTTTGTGATTATTTTTTTATGTTCTTTCTCAGGTTCATTTTATTAATTTCAAATAACAATATTACGAGTATTACAACGTAACCTATGGACATTTTACCTTGTTTGGTTGGTATGTATAGTAATGTAACAATTACTTTTAGATGTAAATAAAATTGCAATAAAATAACATTCACGCATTATTTAAAGGCCGATTTTCAGGAATCATTAATGATTCGTTAAAATGACGTAAAGTACTTTAAATAAATTCATCCATATTTATATAAAATTCATGACTTTTCAATGTGAAGATTATGCAAAATCTTTACCTTAATAATACATAAAGCAGAGTGCACGTGGATCTGTCGGACTGGTTATTCCCATTGCCCTGTCTTCGCTCTGAAAATAGAGAATCCATGTTTTAAAAGTTAAGATTTAACAAATATTATTTTCATACGAATCGCAATTACTTTCAAACGCTTAACATAATTCCCTTATTGTAGCTGTTGTTAACCTCATTATGTTAAATTCTTAAACAGAAATAATATTATACTTCAATTATATGCATGAGTAAGCAATTAATATAATTCAAAATATCATTCTGATAGCAGCTTTAAAATTATAAGAACTTATGTTTCCTCCATTATATAATTTATAAGTATCATCGAAAAATATAAAAAAAAAAAAAAAAAAAAAAAAAAAAAAAAAAAAAAAAATTAAATTAATTAATTTTCTAAAAAAATATTTAGTTCATCTTTTCATAGATCTAAAATCCAATATTTTCTATCTCTATATGTTATTAAATACTAATTATATTATGTAATATTATAATATTTGTAATAAAGTTATAATATTTCTGTGCTGCAATACAAAATGATAATATTGAAGTTGAAGTTTATTAGAGTAAACTTTTATATTTCTGTAAGTAAATATTTAAAAAGCAGATTATAATAATAATAAAGAAACATTTATATCATTAATGAATTGTGTAAATGTAAGACATATGTAAAATATGTATCTTCTCTATCAAAGCTGAAACGAAGGACATGGCAAACTGAATAATATGAGACTATATATAAATGAGGGAAGTCCTAGGAGCAGCTCAATTTATGATCCATATGGCCTCTGTTGTGATCCTTTTGATCGATGTAGGATAATGCTAAAGAATAATCATTTCACCCATTTATAAAAATTATAATTTTACCCGCACCCTAACCATTAAGAACTAAAAGTGTAAATAAAGTGACACGTGCAAGGAGGGAAGAAAATATTTCATATGATACACATTTCTCATAAATTGTAAAAAGGGGAGTAGTAAGAAATTCCTTATCAAATTGAGGAAATGTTTAAATAATCAATTTGATACTGGTATAATATTTATGATGACAATTGAATCAATTTCATATTTTTAACTCACTGGCTATAGAAATAACAGGAAAGTTACTCTGAACATTTAAGTTCGAAGTTTGAAAATACTACAATTGATCTATCCAATTTCTGTTCTCATAGGTATCATTAATATGTCCCTAAACGAAAAACTCTCAGATAAATTATCATTGAAAGTCATCTTGACAATGCTCCAATCAACTGCAATTAGGAAGTAAGGAAAGTAATAGCAGGAGGACTTTGTTATCATTTCCTTTAAGCACTAGCACTGAAGTATCACTCCAAAAATAAACATCATCAATTTCAAAAAAGTCTAACTTTCCTAAGAAAAGGACATGTTTGGTATTATCATTCCGATATAAATACCTCAGAAATGCGTAGCAGAAGCTAGGTTTGTATAGTCACAGTCACACAGGGCACTGTCGTTGCAGGTCTACGGAAGTAGGCACTGTTTCCTCCACTAAACCACTAATTTCTTTTCGACAAAAAAGCTATGCAGTCGTTGATATTACATAATGATTTACTGTATTTAACCTATGAAGACATTATACCGATCAAAGCAAGCATAGGTATACCTTCTCCTATCTTGCTCTGTAGACAATATCTATAGTACTACATGATAAATATACCTTTCTTTTGTGAACGACTTTACTACTCCTTGCTCGACATTACCTCGATGCAGCTTTTTCAAGCTATATGTTACATAGAATGAGCTCGTCACATTGAAAATAAAATGCTGTACAATCAGGTCCATATGAAATTTAGTAAGAGCATTTCTCCAATTAATAGGCAGGATCAAAGACTGGTACGTTGTGACTGTATGCGATTCTTCAAAATCACAGATAATTATCATGTACATATTATGTGCATCTAATGAAACTCACCTGGTAAAGAACCTGTACAGTAAATGAGACGAATATATCGTTAATTGTTTAGTGCATACCTGGCTTAGTTCTCACTCACTAACCAATCAAGAGTAGTTACTTGTGACTTCGACTTCGAGATCGATGGCGACGACGATTATGGTGACTGGAACTTCGATGATCCCGATTTCCTATAAACGATTATAAGCACATGTATATACGTCATTACGGATAAGTTCATTTCTCATTTAAATTTCGTCAAATCGATTAACTTTTTGTACCTTTGTCGCGAGAATGACGTCGATGATTATCGTCATCACGATGTCGATCATGCTTCTCTCTAGATCTGCTTCTACTTCTATGTCCAGAATTCCTGTAAAGCAAATTTTATTAAGAATTTGATAATTGCATTTTTTCTCTCTTTTTTTTTTTCACGTTATAATTATCTAAATATTAACCTATGACTTCCTGAGTCATGTCTACCCTTGTCGTCGTCTGTACGTCTACGACGTTTATCCCTTTCTCTATCTCGATCTCGATCTCTATCACTTTCTCTTCTTCGTCTATCAAGTTCTTCATTAGCACGTGCTCTCTGTTTTCTCTCCTCTTCTCTTTTCTGCTCTTTTTCATCCCTTGCTTTTTCACGTTTATTCTATACAAAAACAAATTATTTGCGTTTATAAAGAAAAAAGAAAAAAGAAAAAAAAAAAAAAAGTTAGCTATCGACATTAATCATTATAAAAGTTAACTGATTTTGATTGTACCATAATTTCTTGAAGAGCACTTTTTAATCTTGCATAACCCACATGTTGTTTACCCATCAAATGATCATCAATTCGTTGTTGAGCATCTCCAACAATAAGAAAAGCACCACACACATCACATACCTCCATTTGTTTTTCTTGAGCCGCAGCTAATTCAGCAGTCTTAATGGAAAATTAAATATTTAATAAAATATTTAAAATAATATTTATAAACAAAAGTATAGCCCCATTAATAACTTACTTGATTATAATGGCTATTATCGTTAGACTTTCTAAGAGTTTCCCGTTCTTCTTTTAATTGATCACAAAGTCTCATTAGGCCTTGAGCTTGTTCTACATTTCCTTGAATTCCACTTTGTTCTGCCTCTTCTACTAATTTGTTTATTTTTTCCGTTAGCAAAGCTATTTGTTCTTCATTTCTTTGAGTCTGTGCAGGAGTCAGAGTAGGCTGAAGAAAGAATATAACAAAATTAAAAATCTTAATGATTTGTATTACTTTCAATAAAAATCTAAATAATAAATACCGCTTCAGTTCTTCCAATAAGAGCAAGACGTTGTTTGCCTTTGACAATTTTTCTTTCAACCTCATTCAACATACTTTGACAGAATCTAATAAATTCATCTTCGTATTGCTGTTTACGATATGAGTATGGCGCTTTCTCAAAAAGTTCTCTCGCCTCATCGTCGTGAACTCGAGAACAAGCCCCAAGGTCAGCTCTCGTATTCACAAATAAATCATGAGGACAGAATTTTACCAAATATAATTTGCAAAACTGTAAAGAAATAAAACTTAGCTATTATCAAATAATGTAGAAATTAATCATTAAAATGATATTAAAAGCATCGATCGTTAATCAAATGACGTGTTCGTTGAAAGAAACGAAAGAACAATTTTATTAACGTGATCATACCTCAGGATCCTCCCAATTAAGTTCTTTTGGTTTTTCATTGGGAAGAACATTTCTATTTCTCCCCATAAGCTCGTCAAGTAAAGCAGCAGCAGCGGCAGCAGCCATATTTCAAAAAAATGACCTAACTCCGAACGTTAGACGAAAACTCAAAACGTCGAATAATTTCGTTCAAATGACATTAATCGCTACAAACGAAACGTTATATTTCTCGGAAAACTCGAACAAAACGAAAGGCGAACGATAAAATAATTGAATATTAACGACGTTTAGAAAAATTACACGTAGTAATATATAAACGGACAGCTCAGAAAAGTGATAAGACTCAGTAATATTGCAAACACTTTTACACTATAGATGACACTAGCGTTGTAAACAGATATCTTAGTTCAGTCATGCGACCGCGCTATGGCGCTGTACATCAAAGAGAACTATATTTTATGGCAATTCGGTCACGTGATGCTGTGGCGCTGTAATCGCGAAAACCAAAGAGATCTATATTTTCTAAGTCGCTTGGAGCATCTAGTTAATAAAAGTCTAATAGTTGATATGAAAGAGGTTATATAGAAAAATAAAATGATTTTTGTTTATTATAATTTTGGAAATTTGCATTAATCATAATCATTCTGAGTCTTCTTATTTACCTACAGAATATAATCTGTATAAACGATATGTATGGATAAAATTAGACCAATCATCATACAGACAATATCGATAGCATGTGTGATTTTTTATCGTGTCACTTGAGGGCATTGAAGGTATCTTAAATTTAAAGTTATTGCAATTGGTCAGCTAAGTCAGTAAAAAAGATCAATCGATAAATTTTTTTATTTTTTGTTTTTTGTTTTTTGTTTTTTTTCTTTTTATATAGATATATTCTGAACGAAATTTCAATAAATTTAAATAATTAAAATATAATACTTTAATATTCAATAATATTATAAGACTTTTTTCTGAAAAACAAATAGTATTATTAAACAATGATGATTGGTAATTACATAGAAATTGTACAAATCATTTAATATATATACAGTTCTACCAATCCGATAATTATAATGTATTAATTCGAAAACCAGTAAAAATGCAATAACATATTGCAAAGAGTTAAAATTAATCATTTACTTTGATTCGAATCAACGAAGTTTGTATCTACGATATAAAAATAAAAATCATCATAATTCGATAAAATATTCTAGTAGAATTTTTAATTAGATGTCTTAATACGTAAATTAAAAAGTATTTCTCATTAAAACAACTGAATCGTTAAAATTGTACGATCAAATTGAAAGATCACTTTTCGACATATATATGGTTATATATATATATATATATATGACATATAACAATGGCAGAAGTAGAAAAAAATTAAGAAGAGAAAAAAAAAATTAAAAGAAATGATTAATGTTGATAATTATAATCTATTTGTCTCTTCTAATCGTTTAAAGAAAATTTCTCACTTCGTTTGATAAAAGAAACTTTTTTTTATCATTTCGATGAAAAATAATCAAATGAAGGAACATACTCGGTGAATATCTTTCGTTTTGTGGATGAAAAAGTATATATATATATATATATATATATATATATATATATATATATATATATAGAGAGAGAGAGAGAGAGAGAGAGAGAGAGAGCTACGACGCAACAAAATCGTATAGAAAGAAGAAGAAAAGAGTCGCAGGCGCCTCCGGTTAACTAACTTTCAAATAATGGACGCGCGTTCCACTGAGAAAGAGAGAGGGAGAGAGAGAGTTTATAAATAGAAAATATACTGCAACTTCCGTACGACGAACTCAAAACCATAATTTTGCTTCCCCATTAATGATGCTTTGTATAAACTTACGAAATACAACTACTTTACTTAGATACATTTTACACTACTGTTGGTACGTATTGTATGCAGGAAAAAATGACGGCTAAAATATAATTTTTCTATTTCTTAATTTCATTTTTCTTTTTTTTTTTTTTTTTCTTCTTTTCTTTTCCTTATCATTAATGGGATTTTATTCAACACTTTTCATAGTTATATTTTATATCGTCGGAACGTATTGTATGCACGAGAAGAAAATGACGCCTAAAAAGTTTAATATATAATTCATCTATTTTTCAATTTATTTTCTTTTCTTTTGAATATCGGTTTTAATATAATATTTTTGTTCATTAATACAATATTATCAATTAATATAATAATTTTCAATTAATATAATGATTAATATTAATACGTATTAATATAATAATTTTGTTCAGTTACATTTTACGCCATTTGGATTTATTGAATGCACCAGGAAAAAAAAGTGACGTCTAAAGTGTAATATAATTTTTTGTATTTTCCGATTTAGTTTTTTGTTTTCTTTTGAATTTTGTTTTAGATAGTAATTTTCGTAATTACATTTAACATCGTCGGAACGTGACTAAATGCATGTGAGAAAAAAAAGAGTATCTAAAGTATAATATAACTTTTATAATTTTCTCTGATCTTTTTCTGTTTTCTTTTACATTTCGTTTTACAGAATATTTTACGTAGTTACATTTTAGTTATATTTTAGTTACATTTTATACCGTCGGGACGATAAGATTGACGGCAAAAAAAAAAAGAAATGGCGCCTAAAATACAATGTAACGTTTGTATTATTTGATTTATTTTGTTTTCTTTTGCATCGCACGGATTACTTTGCTTAATCAAATTTAACACCGTCGGGACGTATTTAAAATTGTACGATAAAATTGTATCTAAAATATTTCTATTTATCAGTAGTTCTTTCCCTTACGTTTTCATTTTACACAGCACTTGACGTAATTACATTTTACACTGTAATCGGAACGTATTGGACGATTGAGAAAATGGTGCCTATAAAATATAATATAATTTCTATATTTCTTAATTTTCTTCTTTTTCTTTTTCTTTTTCTCTTTTTATTACATTTTAAAGAAACGTGAAGAAAATATATCGTAAAAATGCTACGCTAATTTCAATATTTTCTCCTCACTAGCGTTAAAAATGTTGGATAATTGATTTATTTCTTTCTCTGGCTGGTGGGAGGAAGGGGGGGGAGGATTGGGTGGAAGGGAGGGTAAAAATAAAAATAAAAAAAAAAAAAAAAGAAAAAAGACAAAAAGAAAAATAAAAAAAGAACTTTTCCTCGTTAACGATCTTCTTTTGAACGTTTTTCTAGGAAACAAGGGGGAAAGAAAAAAGATGAAATAGAATTCCTTTCGTAATTATTCGGTAGACGGTTCGAGCGCTTGGCACGGTATCAGAAACAGACAGAGAGAGAAAGAAAGAGAGAAAGAGAGAGAGAGAGAGAGAGAGAGAGAGAGAAGCGTTCTCCAGCTGCACCAGATTTCTCTCCAATAATCGTTTATTCGAAAGATCAACATCTGTCATTTGGTATTTGCCGCTTCATCACGACGGTTCTCAGGTACTTTAGATTATATAAGAATATTTTTGAAAATGAAAAAGTATTGCCAAAGGATGTAAGATAAATATTTTCCTATCTATTTTATTTCTCTGAGATTTGCCTAATTTTTTGATTCGATAAAAAAAAATAAACTAAATCAATTTCGTTGCATATAAGTCTTAAGGATTATAAACATTTGTAAAAAAAAAAAAAAATAATATTGTAGTTAAAATCGATAAAATTGATGAAGATTAGATATTGCTTTCTCTGACATATATATATATATATATATATATAGTCCTCATTAGTTATTAGATTTTTCGTACATTGAAGAGCAGGTGTATGGTTCGAGGAAAAGCATATTGCGGTTGCCAGGAAAGGAAGGAGGAGGGTCGTAGAATTGGCGCCCACTGACCCGTTGGAGGGTCAGCAATTTACTCAGGGCCGTATAATATTTTGGTATCGCATGTACCCATAAAAGAACATGATATATCTATATAATATCTAGAAAAGACAGGTCGAAAGTTTGTTTATTTTTAACTTTTCCTGGATTTCACTGCGTAATACCGGAAACGATAATGTCAAAGATAGAAAGGAGGTGTGAATTTTTTAAAGAAACGATATTGATCGGTACGTACTATTTTATTTTATCTCTTGTATTATATGTATATATATATATATGTGTGTGTGTGTGTGTATGTGTGTGTATGTATGCATATATTTATGTATGCTTGACAGCTTAATATCTGTAACAGAAACGTGTAAAATCTATCTAAAGAGACTGTACTTTATCGGAGCAATAACGGATTGCGAGATATACATATATGTATATATGTATGAGACGTATTTGTCTATACGATAATACTTCTGGGATTTCAACGGCGCGAGCAACGATGTAATTTAAAATCTTCCTGAAATCTTTTAAAGATATTCCTTCAGTCGCAATAAACACAAAGTGTAGGTATCGTATAATATTACAATATGTTTGTGAGATCTCGACTTAAAGCGTTTATCACCCGTCTCATTCAAACTATTTTTAAAGAGACCGTACTAATGTCTCTCTTATGCATGTATGTATATGCTTCTGTATTCGTCCAAACAACATTTTGTTTCAATATTTCTTTCTTTCTTTTTATCTTTTCTTTTGTCTTCAAGCACTCCAAACAGTTATTATTAATCATGGATAAGGAAGTCAACGTGAAAAAAATTCATTTTCGACTTTAATTCTTTTCAATGATTTATCAAATATTAAATGAAAAATAGTTAAAATAGCGGGTGAAAGGAAAAAATTTGCATAACCGCATTAAATGCGCGTGGCGCATCTACAAGTAGGCGGCGCCCTTAAGGACCTTCTTTTATAGGTTAAAAGGGCAAGACTATAGGGGTTGAGCAAATCGAGAGCAAGACAAATCTGGTGTAACATTTTAGTCTTACTATATATATACACACACACACACATATATATGTATACGTATATACATGTAATACATACATAGATATATATAGGATTATTTGGAGTCCCTAGTTAAAAAGAAGATGATATTTTTATATCTTTCAGAATTTCATCGTTTCATTTTTAATATCGAATTTTTATTACGAATTTTTCGAACACCCTACTACTGTAGCGAACGACGAAACGCCAGACATAAAGAGTTGAGAAATACAAAAGAATATCCGAATTCATATATATATACATGCATATATACTATGTATATACATGTGATCTATTTCTTTTTTCATATGCGTCATGCACGCTGGATGCTCTCGCCAAACGGCAAAGACTCGTCTCGCTATGTTACTAACACTTTTGTCCACGTAAATTTGTGCACATTTCTATATATGTATATATATATATATATATATATATATATATATATATATATATGTAAGTCGCATATAGAGCTATGTCTGCAGGGGTGCGGAAAGAGCTCGGAGGAGACGACAAGGGGTTGCTGTCTCCTCCTGCGCACTCACACGATAACCCTGCGTGAACGAGCCTCTGCACGTACACAACCTTGTCCTTCGCATAGGCGCAGCTCTTTCAAATATTTTTTTTTATCCTGTTCACACTTTAATCTGTTAAAACTTTAACGATATATATATATATATATATATATATATATATATATATCATTGCGGTGAAGTCTTTTGAATATTTAATATAATTAAACAGAGAAAATATTGAAAGAAAAAAAAACGTCTAATATTTCGTCTAATATATCGTTTGTTATAGCAAATAAGAAGTAAAATATTTTGTTTCTTTTTACGAAGATGGCTCGAAAGGATTGTAAATATTTGAAAACTTTAAAGAGAAAGAGGATATAGTCGATCAATAACTTGAATCTAAATTTAACTTAATAGATGTTAGAATTTAAGAAATAAATGAATGAGCTTAGAAAATAATTGGTAGAAAGGAGAAGATAATATGGATGGTATTTAGCAAGAACGTTGATCAGACGTTGAAAGGTATCCTTAGGGTGGTGCACGATCGGCGCCTATGGCCCTTCAGGCGGTGTATGCGTGCGCCTTCTATGCGGGTAGAGGGAGAGATTGGTGGGCGCCCCAATGACGTCAGGGCCGATCGTCAGGCGCAAACGGGGTTGGCACCGTACTACGTCAGAATGACGAGCCGATAAACCATCCCATCGTGATTCTCTGCGGCGGGCGGGCCAACGGTCTTGGGGGTAAACATCTTTGTTAATTTAACATATTTCTCACGACGAGACACTTCCTCGGAGAACGAAGAAATTCATCGAGGGTGGAAATTGGTATACTTGGAAATTTGACTTCTTCCAGGTGACCGTCGGTTCGCGGAGAATGGCGAGCTCCGGGTCGGTGGCTGTCGACGGGGTCGGCGAGAACAATGCCACGTCCGGAGTCGATCCCGTTGTCCCCAGGAATCCATTAGTCTGTGGTGTTTGTCATGATTATTACAACGAGCCTTGCCTGCTCTCCTGCTTTCATACGTTCTGCGCCCGCTGTATACGTGGCCCTCATCTCGACGGAAAAGTCACCTGTCCCATCTGCGGGTAGTTAACAACGTCTGTTATTGCATGGCCCTACCCTTAGGATATTCGTGGGATCTACGCTCATCCCGAACAAGCAGTTTCTGCATGCTTCGTGCTGGCCTGCTGACTTTAAGAATCGCTGTGTACGTTGCAAGTAAAATAATCCAAAGTATTCCTTTTATTTATTATATTTCGTTCACTTAAAAATGCACCGAAAGCTTTCTCTCTTGTCCTTTCATAGCAATAACATCTTAATGGTTTATACTTTGAAGATTTTTCTAATTAGGTATATATCGCATCTATAGTATATAAGCGTCGTTTTTTTTTTTTATTCTTGATCCATGTTAAATGTTATTTTTGCATGTTAAAAATATTTTATGGAATAATCTTGAAATTTTTCTACAACAAACATTCAAATACTTGTTTTGCAGTATCTGTTTAGGTATTACTGATACCTGGTTGTAGCACGCCTATGAGATGTTTACCTACATTCACACATTGTGTAGAGCAGAGTAAATACAGTGTTGATCGATACTCAATCAATATGTTTGGTGCTGCATCTCTATCAAACTAGAGAGAAGTGTGTGGAATTCATTGTCTACTGTTCTTATTGTCTTCTATCTAATTGCATGTATCCATTCATGATGTTACAGTGGCATTCTTTATTGTCTGCATATCTGTGATTTACTTCATGATGTAGGTGTTGCATTCATTATTTTCTAGTACAATTCTTTGATCAGCTTTTAATCCTTATCTAGACGGAGTTCATCCATTATATTGAAGTTTTTATTCGATTCAATTTGAAAGATTCAATTAAGAAGATTGAAGTTAGTTGTGCATGTTTTATTATGAGTTTATAAAATTGTTATTTTTTACATTTTTGAAAGATTACATATTTAAAATAATATTCTTCCAGTTTGCACAAATTTCATCTATTGATTGTTCACTTCTATTCTATCTCATTATTATTATAAAATATTAATATTTTTATATTTACAGGCAACAAACACAACTTAAAGAGGGTGCACAATTACCACCACCGGATCAGTTGATACGTCAACTAGTAGAACTAGCTAATTCTGAAAATCCACCATGTGCCAATTGTGATAAGCGAGACAAATCTACTATGTTCTTCTGCACAACATGTGGTATTTTCTTATAAAATATTTTATTATTATTTAATGTTATTTTCTACAAGCAAAAATATATTATAAAAATATATTATAGCATCACTCAATATAGATATATTAATTTATAGGGCAAGCACTATGTACTCATTGCAGAGAGCATACACACCGTGCAAAAATGTTCTCCTCTCATGAGGTGGTACATATGAGTAAATGTGCAAAAGATACTCAACGTCGTTGTCCTTCTCATGGGGAGCAGTACATCATGTATTGTCAAAGCGCCAAATGCATGCTTTGTGCAACTTGTTTTCGTGATACACCGGTAGACGCTCGATTACATTGCGTGGACATCGAAAGTGCTTGGCAACAGGCTTCAAAAAAAATGGAAAGAGCAGCAAATTCAATTTGCGAATTGCAGGCAGGCGTAAGAGATGGAGTTTTGGCATTAAAGTCACAATTGGATGAATTACGGCATAGCCTGGAGTCAGAAAAACGCGCATTAAATTCATTCTGTCAAGGAATGCAGGAAGCGATTACTAAAACTCACGCATCCGTTCTCACGGAACTTCAACGTCAATTTGAAATAAAGGAAAGAATGATTCGGACTCGATTGCTATCCTTGGGTAGTGCACTTCCAATACTACAGATGCATTTAATGCTGTGTACAGCTTTTACAAGTGGTGCGACGAAATATCAATTTCTTGAACTCGCACATCCCATGCTCGAAAGATTGAGTCGCGTAGCACAACTTGGACATCCTACAAGACCTCCTCTACTTGCTGCTCATTTGAAAATAAATTATAGAAGCGATTTTGCTCGTACGTTACAGCCTTTCATTGGTCAGGTACAAACGCCGAAAGAATCATTGTACGATCAGACTCATACGATGACCCAACAGGAACCGCAGGTTATACAGGTACTTATAAACACTTCATTTTGCATCGATACCTATTTTTAATTTTACATTACAAGTTTGTTTTTCACTGCATTTCTCGCGCACAATTCTGTGTAAGTACTTTTGTTTACAGGATTTACTATGATGTTTGTTTTGAAAATGTCGTGGTAGCTTGTAGATATATTAGAAAGAAACTTTTTTGTAGCGCATTGGCTACACCAGGCTCTCAATGTTTTGTTCGGTAATAGAGAACGGTAGTCGGATATATCGTAGCCAGTGAACACAATTACTGTAACTCTATTGTGGTAAATCATAGTAAGCTTTATCATTATATCAGGAATACATTTTTCTAACAGAGCAGCAAGTCTGCTCAGAGAATCCAGCCGAAGAACGGAAGTGACAGTGGGCCATTTTCCAACCATTGTCGCACCTTCGATACCCAATTGAAAGAGCTAAGTCAACAACTGATGACGGTGAAAGAACGTTTAGGAGAACTTCATCGAGACGTCGCACTACTTAGAAGAGCGAATACACCGCCTGTGGGTACGCGTTACGAACACGTGGCGAGAGATTGTCGCGTGTTGGAACAGCAATTGGATCATCATCAGTTAGAATTAGAACGATTGAGAAACGTTTTTGACGCTTTGTGGGAAGAACAATTGTGTAGGATTCATATAGAGAAAGAAATTTTTCATTCTCAGGTGTATATATTTCGAAAAAAAAAAAAAAATATCCATATTTCAAATTCTACTTTGAAAATTCTTTTCCTTCTAGATTTTATAAACAACAGATTTCTTTTATAGATGGACGATATTCTATCTTTAAGGAGCGAAGTGAAACAATTACAAAGTCTTACACAGCAATTGGAACCATTTGTGAAATCATTT
>NC_060956.1:4605399-4645399 GCF_910589235.1 Vespa crabro | reverse complement strand
GAGACATATTTCAAAATGATTGGATTCCAAATCGATAACTCAAAGATATATCTGCAAGGTGATTATAACTTGTATTATCATTGGGTCATAATTAAAGATAATCTCTTCCATAACTTAAAGTAATAATAACGTTAGGAAAAGAGGAAAAAAAGAGAGTTTAAAGTGACGAAAAGATTTATATATATATATATATATATATATATATATATATATATATATATGAATATGAGAACCGATAATTATGAAAATGGTTTAATAAGTTATATATTTTATGTTTTGAACATTCTAACATTTGACTTTCAATATAAATATAAATATGATTTTTCTATGACAAACAAAAAACATAAGTACACATATATATATATATATATATATATATATATATATATATATATATATATTCTTGAGATTTTTTTGCCCAATATAAAAGTTTAATTAATAACACGTGAGAAAAATATTTTGTCATTTAAATACATTAAATGACTTTGACCAATTTTATGATTATCGGTTCATATTTAAGATGAGAATAATTCTCTCTTATATTAACATTAATTCTCGATCTCCCAGTAATGGTTGTTGTATTTAGAGCGTTGATTAGTATTATAATAGAGGATACGTTTACGAAAAAACTGTGCGCGCCATCGAGCTTAAAGAATTGAAACAACTTTCCTATCCCTCCAATTCTAAAAAGATTTGATTTGAATGCTAGAAAGAGACGATGATAGATTGGAATGAGCTGATGGATCGACACCACCGCACATTGATATTTTATCGATATTAATAATATTGTTAAACATTTAGAAAAGCTGCCATATAAAATTTGATAGAAGTAATCATTGATAAAACTTTTAATAATGGGTGCATGTCGATTATCAGTTTAATAAAAATTAATATGAGAAGTGCGCGTCGCACAGTTCGGTTGGTCGGGTAAAACAAATTAGTTAGTAAACAACACTGCCAGCCACAAGTACATTACGAATTTAATTGAGGATACTCAAGACAGGAAAGAATAGCCTAATCCGATAAGCGTACTCGTAATCGATAATCGTTGATTATTATACCAAAATTCATGTTCATTGTATCCTTTTGATCAAGCGAATCGCGCGATATAAGAGGATTCTTAACGATGATATATTTATTCGTCGTCATATAAAAATAATACTCACGCATACTTACAAGAAATATATATATATATATATATATACACGTAAATGCATTAAAAATCGTAAACATTCGATTACAATAAATCATGGAAATTGTCGCCCGGAAGTATTATTATGATAACTTATAATGATTCATCGAGAGTACCAAAGTTATGGTCTTCGTGAGGGGCTTTAAGGACGTTTTAATTATAGCAAATGTAAACGATAAGTATGTATGACAAAAAAAAAAAATACCGAAATGCTGATAAAGTAAAATATACAAATTAAGGAATACATTGTTTCTGATCCGAATTCGTTTATAATGTTTGTTATCTCTTTCCTTCCCTTGAGGTATGTATATCATTTATTTATTCAGAATCTCTTTTTTTTTTATATATACAATATATATGTATATAGAACTATTATTATAAACAAATCTCATAATTATATTTTGTAGGTTATTATATAGATAACCTGCTTGTCCAGAGGGTGCTCATCAATTTTTTACTCGAAGCGTGTGTGATTTCAGCGACAGATATGGACAAAATATGAACTACAAGCGTAATAGGGAAACATTATTGTCATCACTATGAACACTATGAACGTATTACCGATAAGCTTGTATAGGTTACATTTCTTCTTTCATGCTTAACCTAACACTTGAGTTAGCATGAGACACAGTAATGGTTATATGTTCATAATAGCTATGTTATATCACTTTTGTTTATATAAAGGCAGTACTCTTCATACAACAATTCACTTTCTTTCATTAAATTCATCACGACATTTCTATTAGCAGATGCAAAATCAATTTTGTCTTTTTCAATGTATATTTTGATATATTATGTATATATCTTGTTTGAGAATTACATAATTTATAAAATTTGATACCAAATCCTGTTCATTTGTTTCGAATAAATTGTATGTAATACAAATGATTTTTTGTTAAGATAAACAGACGTGATTTTTTTTTTCTTTTTTTTTTCTTTTTTTAAGAAAATAAAGCTTTTACAAAAACTCAGAAAAGTCATATTCTTGTTTAAATCTTTATTTTTGAAATAAGAACTTATTCATTCAAATCGTTCAAGAATTACGTCTATATTCAATTATAAAATTAAGATTGATGAACAGCCTTAAAATAGATACATTCTTTTTTTTATATACACGTTAATGTCTCCGTAAAACTAACTTGTACAAATTGTTTTATTATATTTTAATATTAACATTTTTACAATGTCATAACTTACATACTAATGTAAAAAAGAAATAATATAATGCAATATTTTACACAGTTATTTATAAGACTATGATATTAACAATATTTAGATTTATTTTATTTTTGAGATACAATATTTTTATTGGTAGTAACATCCGTAATGTTTGTACTTAATGTATTACTAACATTTTTTTCTTCAGGACTTTGGAGCATTTGATTATCTTTAGTTTCTATCTTATTCACTTCTTTATCAAGTATTTCTGATACATTAATACTGTTACTTAGTGCTTCAGGAAAATTTAATATAGATAGAATACCCCATTTTTTTGATTTTAAATGTTGAGTATTTCGAAGATTGGTAATTGCTATTGACATTAATGTTTTTATCCGTTGAACTTCATTAAAACTAACATTTTTACTAACATTTAACTCTTCTTCAAATGGATTACGTATATACATTGCTGAATCGTGCATCAATTCAATTGCAATACCTGTTTGCAAACAAATTTGGTTTGCTTTAAAATTAAAATCAATATAAAATTGAAAAAAGTCTATTAAAAGACTTTCTAAATTTGCATTATTACTCGTATATGATATTGAATCATTTGATGAATAATGCATATATACATTCTTTAGATTATTTTTATATTCATTTGTTATTTCTGTAAAAAATAAATAACACAAGTAAAATAAATAATTTTTTAAAAATATTATTAATATATTTGATTGTATATACCAAACTTTTTTATGTTGAACTTTACCTGAATAGGTTGTCATCTTACTTATGACAGGTAATACCTTCATTTTTTGTAAATAAAATATTACTAATAGAGTCAATGAAAAATTTGTAATTGTTTTTCCTGGATGGATATTCGTTAATTTATTATCTTTTGCCCATTTTCGAATTGTAAATATAAGTGGTTTCACTCGACTATCTATTTCACCATATAAAAATAGTACCTCTGACATATATGTGGCAATGCTATAAAAAAAGAATGTAAAATATTGTTTCTCCAAGAAAGTAATATATTCGAAACTTACATATTACTCATACTTAAGTCACACTCTGTGTATGTGAACAAGTTGTGAAATTTGATTATGGGAACTCTTGCATTAAAAATTTTTCTTACGTTACATATACCAGGTATAATGTATTTCATTGTATCTGCTATTAATCCCATAAGTACATACATGTGGTCTTTTTCATTTATTATAGGTGATTTTCCATGAAATACCAGTCTACTTGATAAATTTTCCTATAACAAAATAATCCATTTCTAACATTTACTTTGCAAAGATCACAAGAACTTATTATTATTGTAAACTTACTACTTTAAGACCATCTATAAAAAGAATCAAATCAAGGTCAGACAGCCTTTTTCCAAAACCATTTATAAAAGATCCAAAGGGATGTATAATTATATTTGGAAATAAACTGGCAAAAGAATGTTCTAATTGAACAATAGTTTGAAATTTTAATCTTATTTCTAATTCGTCTAATTTATATCCATTATATAAAGTTACCATTTGGTCTGATATCTATAAATAATATGCATTAGAATAAATATTAACATGCATCATATGTAAATTAAAAATGTAAAAGATTTTACCGAAGATGAAGATGCGATTAAATCTCTAATAATGTCCTCTTTGAATAATAGAGGTTTAGACATCGGTAAAGAACATTTATACTGTAGCTTCACATTGTTCTTTGATACCTTACGAAACCATAGAACATTTGTTCTACTAGGAATATAATTATCTATAAATGTTGCATTTTCGTAGATATCCTGAACACTTTTTAATTGTTTAAATTCAAGTAGTACGAATTGCTGAAATAATTTTTCATTATGAATTACAAAAATTTAATGCATTTCTCTAACATGATCATTATAACATAAAATTCTAAAAAGGCCAAGCAATAAATATAAAATTATAGTTGAATGCTAACATTGAATATAATGAAACAAAAATATATAATAAGAGATTAATTGAATATATTTAACCTACATGTTGTTTTGGTAACGTATAACAATATACATTTGCCACTGTGCCAAATTGATAACAATAAGATATAAGATCTTTGTATGATTTCATTGATTCAATTTGAACTAATATACTTCTTAATGCTTGAGATTTTCTCATTGTTATGTATTCTTGCAAATGAGACATTTCTGAGATGGTTTTCTTCAATGAACCATCTATAAAAAAAATGATTGTTAATACCAAACAAATAAAATTGATAATATATGATAAACATTTAATATAAATAAATGAAGAAAGAAAATTTAATAATAATTGATCATGTAAATAATTGATGAGCTTTCATAAATAACTAAATCGCATATTATCTAAACTGTAGAACAAATCATAGGTTATGTTTATTTGCTTACTCCTCTGTGTAGACATATATTTTAATGGAAATTGTCTATTTTTTATTGTTGATTGTCCAGTTGGAAAATCCAATTTGCTCATATTAATACAGAATTTATAATAAGTATTATAAATCAAGGGTGTTACATTCATATTAACACGATACAATGCCATTTTAAATAACAAAATTTACACACGTTACAATTTCTTTATAGATACGATTATGTACAACCCGTATTATATTTCACTTTATTTTATTACGAATATACATTCTGAAACAATATTTTTAACAGATTTAATTTTGTCTACGATTATTTATATCTTATATAAATGATATAAATTTACATTAAAATATTTCTTAACTATTAAAGGAATAAACTTTGAAAATGAACATTTTTCAATCTGAAAATGATCGACGTATAAATTACACATGAATGAAATCAATTTGCTTTCTAACAGATGGCACCACTGGTCAATATTTTTTTCCATAGACACATGCGCAAACGAAAGAAAGAAAAGTGAGAAAAAAGGAAGATGAAGAAGAAGAAGAAGAAGAAGAAAAAAATACACAAAGCTTCACGCAGCTTCTGGCATTAAAGGAAAAAAAAAAGAAGAAAAAAAAAAGAAAAAAAAAAAAAAGAAAAGAGACAATCCTTGGAATGTAAGTAAAGTAAAAAAAAAAAAGAAAAAAAGAAAAAATATTAATCCTTTCCCGGAGAAAAAAGAGAGCCAATATTTGCAAATCTTTTAAAGTGTAATCGATCACTTTTAATTTCAATTAAATTCCATCGCGTGTTTCATTAACACTTTTTATGGTTAATAATAAGTTTATTAATTCACGAAGAAAGTGACATTAGGGAAATAACTTTCGATTGAAATTAAATAGATTTGAAATTAGAAAGTGGAAAGGAAAGGAAAGGAAAGGAAAGGAAAAGAAAAGGAAAGGGTCTCGAATATCGAAGAGAAGAGAATCTTCAAAGGTAAAAGAGGGTCCAGATTTCAAAGGCTACACAGATAGAGTTGCCAATTCGAGCGATGACGTAAACGCGGACTTTACTACTCGTCGTCTCGTTCTTCTTTACACTGCTCACGGTAGAACGTGCTTTCCTTTACTCTCGTGGTTTATTTGTTTCTCTGGCTCTTTCGCTCACGGCTTGGACGTCGAAACGGGCGTTAGAGAAAAAGGTAGGCGTCTCTCGCTTCAACGTTCGAATGGCCGCGCGCTACGCTTTTCTCTCTTTCTCTTTCTCTCTCTCTCTCTCTCTCTTTCTCTCTCTTTCTCTCTCTCTCTCTCTCACTCTCTCTTTCTTTCTTTCTTTTACTCAAGTATACATAAGTATATACATACATATGTGCCTTAGTGCTTATCTCTCAACGGCCAGTCGCATTCACCGTCTCTCTCCCTCCCACTCGCGAACATTTACGGAGAAACACGAAACAGTAGAGGAGCTCACTCGAGTCAGTTCAGTATCGAGGCTCGCGTCGATCGCAACGGACTGAACTTTTATTCTCCGCGACTTCTCTCTTTCATTCTCTTCTCTATTATTATTTTTTTTTTTTATCAACGTTTAAAGATCATTCGTATTAAGCATCATTGCAGGACACGCGAGACCATGGTATTTTGTGCGGTGTGCTGCCGATAGAAAACGCGACGACGACAGTCAAGAGAAAAAATAAGAGAGAGAGAGAGAGAGAGAAAGGAAGAGGGAGAAGGAAAGGAATAATAGTAAAAAAAAAAAAAAAAAAACAAAGGTAAACTAAGTAATTCGATTATATAGACAACGAAGAAAACAATTTAAATCGTTACGAGACAGAAGCTTCAGATGAAAAATAAAGAAAAAAGAAGATCGATCCTAACCTAATATTTGTTTCTCTATATCTTTCTCTTTATTTATCCGTATATGCATAACTTTTAAAAGCAAAAAGTAATAAGTACGTTATCGTCGAGTTGTCTCTCTCGATTTTTTTAAGGAAAAAAAAAAAAGAAAAAAAAAAAAGAAAAAATAATAGAACTAAAAAAATCGCGCAAAAATTTGAAAATCCTTAAAATCGTATGTATCGTGAAATCTGATTGGTGCAAACTTCGAAAACGAATCTTATAGGACCAATACGTTTATCGCGAGATTTTTCATTTGTTTTCCAAGATATAACGAAAGAGAGAGAGAGAGAGAGAGAGAGAGAGAGAGAGAGAGAGAGAGAGAGAGAGAGAGAGAGAGAGAGAGAGAAATAAAAAGAGAGAAGGAGGAAAGAATTAAAGAAAAAGGATAACGCGATCAAGAGAAAGAGAAAGAGAGAGCAAAATGCTCGATTATAGTGGATAATATATCGTTCAAAGAACCCTCAACGATGGGCGATTTCCAAAATTGGCGACACTTGATGACGTGACGAAGCAATCCAAAAGCGGAAGTCGTCGAACCGGTGTCTTCGTATCGGCAATCGAAGAGAGAGAGAGAGAGAGAGAGAGAAAGAGGAATAAGAAAAGGAAGAGAAGAGGAAAAAGAAGAAGAAGAAGAAGCGAGAAGGGAAGAAAGGAAGAAAACAGGATCATTGGGATGTCGACGTACGCGAGGTGGACCTTAAGGTCATCGAGGACGAGAAACGAAAGTTCGATAGGTCGACACCGACCAATTTCAAAAGTCCTTCATTTTTCGCGCGCTTTGCATCATTGACGATCAATCCGATCGTTCCTTCGATCGACCGGAGGTTTAGACGAATTTTTTTATTTTTATTTCTCTTTCTCTCTCTCTCTCTCTCTCCCTCCCTTCCTTTTCCTCCTTCTCTTCCACCTTCACTCTTCTCTTTGTATTTTATTTTATTCCTTCTTTCTTTTTCGTTTCTTTCGTTTAACCTATCTATTCTTCCCTTTTTCGCGTTATCTCGCGAGTGAACTCTATCGATCGTTCTCGAGTGAATCTTTTTCACATTTTCTCGTTCGACATCCTGCCGGAGACATCCTGGAATCCTCATCGATATATCTCTTCTATTACGAAGTTTCGGTGGTAACGGAGCAGCAGGTAATAAAAAAATTAATTTCTTTTTGTCCTATTTTATACGTCAAATATCAATTCTTTTTTATCTTATTCATTATATATAATATGTAATATGTAATATAGATATAAGTGTATAATATAATATATTATATATATTAAATATAAATATATAATATATTTTATATATATATATATATATATATATATATATATAAATATGATTACTACAATTGAAAAAAGAAAAAGAAAATTAAAGGTTCTAATCGTCCAAAGTGATATATTTATATTTTATTATTATATAACGAATAAATGATAGGAACGATTAAATGTTATCCGATTGGACGATTATTACGTGTCGTACAATAAAAATTTATCGTCAAAATAGTTCTTCTACATTTACTCGTTGAAGATCGTATAACTTGTTCGTGAACGTATTAATCGTAGATACGTGTAAGTATTTAAATTTACATATACACATTTATGCGTATATATATATATATATATATCGAGATCACATACGCTGATTTAACCGCGAAGAGATCAAGATGGCGCCATGTCGCGCGCGCGTGCGCGCGCGAAGAAATTCTACGGGGATTACGTTCTCGCGAGATTTTCAAGGGCGTAGGCGATCTCTATAAATATATATAATTTATGTGTATGTACGCGCACATACACGTATATATATATATATATTTGATATATATATATATATATCAAATGAAAAAAATGGAAGAAACTAAATAAGTTCAATTTTCTTCATTTTTCTTTTTCTTTATTTCTCTTTTGAACATTCATTGTTCTCTGCTAAATGGAAAGAGTCACGAGGATTGAAAATTATCGAAATTTATATGGTTAAACGGGAAATTGCGTCGCGTCGAGGGATAAATTTTCTCCCGTTTAATCATAACCAATGGCGTAGGAAGCACGCGACGATTATGGTATCTAATAGTCGCTTTAATAACGATGGATTATTCAATGGGAAACGAGCTCAAGGCTTCTCGTCATCATCATCATCATCATCATTGACTCTACATCATCATCGTTATTTATTAGTGGGCGAGCTTCGACCAAATATGCAAACACCAAGGATTGAGAAGCGACCTACGCTGAAGCTATACTAATACATATAAATGCATACATACTCGTATATATTTATCTCGTACGTTAGACAAATCCGTGAAGGAGATCGCGTTCGTGAAAAGCGAAAGTAATATCGGAAGAAATAGTTATCCCTGATCGGTTACGTAACTTTATAAAAAGTAAAGCCAACGAAATTACGTATCTTGTTGTCAAAGAAAATGTCTGACTAACCATCGATGCGTTTAACCGTGTAAACATCGAAACGAATAGAACGAGGATATTCTTAATGAATACTTTTCAAATTTATTGGTTGAATTTGGAGGAAGAAAAAATCAAAGCAAAAAAGGAAAAGAAAAAAAAAAAAGAAAAAAGAAAAAAAGAAAGACATAACAACACACCAGTTGTTACGTTGAACTTGAGACCTAAATTGTGGAAGGCATTGAAGTCTCTACTGGTGATTTCAACGCCTGATAATTTCCTCCGATTATACTACGTATATGTAAGTAAGTAAGCAAGTACATACTTAGTTACTTACTTAAGTATAGCTAGATATCCGAACACTGTAATAATCGAAGTAGGATTCGCAATTGAGATTCCAACATTGTTCTACTTCGTATATTAGGAAAAATATTAGGAAAATAAATAATCATTTTACTTTCGTTTTACAAATCGGTTTCTTTCGTAAATAATAAATCGTTGTAACATGTTAAAGTGCTCTCTGTCGTTGTGAGACCTTGAATTTTTCGGTTCCCCTTCGTTTTGGATATCAGGATGGCCGATCAGCCAACCGCATGACATCTGTTTCCGTGAACGAACTTGCCCGTATGGTTAATTCATTTGATTGCTATTCTTCTTCTCTTTTTTTTTTCGTCTCCTCCTTCTCCTCCTCCTCTTCGCTCGTACTTCGAAAGAAACGTTTAAATATGTAATTGCAAATCTTATTAAAGTCGATAAGACGAAAGAAACAAAAAAAAGGTAAGGAAAAATTTTCCATATAAATCAAAGATGATAAAATATATAGAAAAAAGACCTTGAAAGGGATTCGATCGATACGGCCCTGGCCGTGGTAACTCTGAGTAGTGGCACAGCCCTGAAATGGGGAAACATCCTTAGCTGTGGACGAAAACAGTAGAGGAAGGTGGAAAGGCAACAGAATATCGCGCGATGTCGATCCGATATCATTCTTGTAAATCACGTGAAATATATTACAAATACGTAGAAATATATTATCGGAAAAGAAAATGATACGAGAAGGAAATTATATAACGCAACGTGGCCACATTCGTTCGATCGCAAGTGCGTGCAAAATGGCGGCCGACGCTCGACTTCGATCACGTTGGTCCCTTGTTTACGGTCGAGGTCGTGTTCTATGTTTTTTCTTATTCCACGTCTTCTTCTTCTTCTCTCTCTCTCTCTCTCTCTCTCTCTCTCTCTTTCTTCTCTTTTGTCTTTTACATTTTCTTCCTCTTCTTTTTCCTCTTTTTCCTTTTTTCTTTTTGTTTTTTTTTTTTTCTTTTACTTCTTTTACTCCTTTCGACTATATAGCACTCTCGATTCTTTGCTCTAAAAAGTGAACGTTGCGTTTACTTCACGTTTATGAGATTTAACTCATATGTGTTCGCTTTCTCACGCGACGAACTACGACAGCGTGGAGAATTCTACTAACCCTTCTAAAAACGTGTTCAGACATACACGTACACGTACTTAAGTAAAATGAATCTATAAATGTGTATTTATATATGTGCATATGTGTGACTATATATATATATATATATGTATCTGTATGCATGCAGGTGCGTGTATGTGTAACTACCGGCATTATTGCTATCAAAAGCGACCTTAACCCTCGTGGAATCTCGTGCGTTTTGTTTTCTTTGAATCATTACAATTAAAAGTGTTCGGCGTTCCTTACATTTCAAAGAGAACGATCGATATGTGGCCCTACTTGAAATGTGGCCCTTTTTTTTTGTTTAACAGACTACATAAATAATTAATAAGAGAACGGTACGTTAATCGTCTATTTATTAAAGTTTATCTCTTCTATGGTAATAATGATGTAATCGAATGGATTAAGAATGAAATTCAATGTTTTTACTTTTACTCTCTCTCTCTCTCTCTTTTTTTTTCTTAATCAATTATATTTGCGTGACATCATGCACGTACACAATGTTTTACGCGGACGATCATACTATTCTATTCATGATGGTTCGACCCAGTTATTAATAAGACTTTCTCTTTTATTTTAGCCATGGACTGGCGGGGGATCGTGCTGACATATCTGTTGGTGAGTAATCCAAAACAAATTCTTCTTATTACTAATTTTATTATTTACTCTATTAATGCCGAACGAAAAGCGAATTTAATCTTCATGTGATAACTCTAATATCGATTTACGCATATTTTAAAGTCTCTATATCTCTCTCCGTCACTTCTTCCCCCACTCACCATTAAAATAAATTCATTATACACGATTTTACATCTAGATAATTTTCTTTCTTGATAAAACTTTTCGTAGGAATGTTGAATTAAGAAATACAAATATAATCATTCCAAATTCTCGTTCGTGTAATCGCAAATGTAGAAAACAAAATTATATAATTCTTTCGATGGATATTAAATAAAATTTATTATATAACAGATATAAATTCATATATTGTCGTGTGGAAATCCTTGTTTTATCGGGAGAGGGTGGATATAGGGGGTTGGGAGGGGTCCAAGGTGACCGACTCCATCGTAAATCTGCCACTATTTATGAAATGTTTTAATAAAGTATTCTAACAACTATAAAATTCTTAATTGATCATTCTATTGTTGCGCGATACGATTGTTAGAATTTAATAAATAAATCTAGAATGTTAATTTTTATTTTTTTTATTTTTTTTTAATTTTTTTAATTTTTTTTAATTTTTTTTTTACTTATTCTACTTTTACAATAGACAATTAGATATCAGATAAACGTATATTACTATACATATATATATATATATATATATTTATATATATGTACGTATATGTGTACATGTGTACGTACATATGTACGTATGTATGCATGTATATATGTATGTATGTATATATCTACTTGCATACACATAATAGACTTTCTCTCATATCGCGCTTCGTGCCAGAAACACGCGTGCTCGGTTAGTGTAGTATGTTGGTCAGGAATGTCGAAGATTATGTAATCCTTTGTTGGCACAATATCCCACAAATGTGTCTGTCTTGGAAGAAGTCTCGTTGTCTCAAAAATCCTTTACGCTTTTTGAATCACGAAAGTCGAATCCTTTCGAAATAAACAAGATACAGATAAAGTAAATAATCATTTCTTACTTTTCACGTGACACATAAAATCTTCAGATTAATTTTTAATTATTTTTGATTAATGATTTGAATCAATATTTATAAATAATTTCTTTTTTCATCGTATAATAACAATTGAGATTAATGTAATAATAAAGTGTATATTAATTGATCTTCTTTGTGAATTAAAATTATTGAATTTATGAATTAATTCAATCAAATATTAATTATTAGAATGAATTTCAATTGAATATTGAATTATTAATTTAAGGTATTCAATCGAGATATTAATATAGTATTGATTTTATAGATTATAGTATAATATCAGATTAAAAATACTGATTATATAGAAAGATTTTATAATAATAATAATAATAAAAGACATATAATTTTTTTATTTAAATTAAATTCAATATTAATTATAAAAATAAATTTCAATCGAATATACGTATGTAGGTATATATATATATATATATGTAAAAATATTTATGTTAACATTGCTTCTACAGATTCTGTAGAATTATATAAATATATAATAGATTAGAAATACAAATTATATAGAAAGATTTTGCAAATATATAATTCGAATAAATCAATATTCAATAAGTTGTACGAAATAACTTAGGCTTTTATATACCGTTGCAAAATCTTTCCAATACTAAGTCAAAAAGTATAACGAATCTAGGACGAATATAAACGGGAATTATAGGTCGGTCTTTTGAATTCTGTAAAGTGATGTTTCGATTTTCTATTGTGCCACCAGTAGAAGCCGTGGGATCGTTTTCTCTTGACAGCGATCAGCTGATTTAATGTCTTTAACTCATTCAGCGCTCGGTAATCTTGGTTTTCTTACGTAATACCTTAATAATCAACAATTACGTTAAACTTGTCGTTTACACCGACTCGAACGAAAAGAGAATATTTTAACTGTGTTCTTTTAATGACTCAAAAGCGAAAGAATCGATTTTCTCTCTCTCTCTCTCTCTCTCTCTCTCTCTCTCTCTTTCTCTGTCTCTCTATTTATCTCTTTCTTATTAATATTAAATTTCGAAATCAAGATACCTCGATCCTATCGTCTTAATGTAAAGTTCGATCCTATAGATGTATATATATATATGTAATCTACGTAAGAATATCAGTTAACAGGTAGAAACACATCTAGATGGATCGCCATAGATGTGATCGACCATTACGTTAATTCGATTAAAAGAGAGATCCATTTTTATTCGTGACACGGAGAAAGACTGACTGACTTTTAACTACGCCACGTAAGTAATTATAGAATCCACGAGTAACTTCTTAACCGTTTCTCGATTTGACGTGCCAGGAATTTATTCATAGTTCACTCTCATTTCCATCTTTAATTATTTCATTATCGGGATCTAACGGGTGTCAAGATAATCACAAACATGTCTTATAGTTTTACATCCCTATTTTCGTTCCTCCTTCTGCACAATAAATGTGCTTTCAAATTATATATATATATATATATATATATATGTAAAATGAACCAACGTGATCGAAAGAAAATCAATATTCTTGGAATTTGTGAGATGAAAAAAAATAAATTAAGAATACATCTCGTAGGATCTAATGAATTCGGATCGAATTCGTTTCGATTCACTTGGTGAAATACAAAATGGTCAGAGAGGGAGAGAGAAAGAGGGAGAAAAGAGTCCATTTAAAGCAGTTTAAAGAAATAATAAGAGAGAGAGAGAGAGAGAGAATCCGTTCGGAACAGCCACGCCTACTTTTACTCGGTGTTCTTTTAAATATCGGCGTAGGATCTAAGAGAGCTACGTATAGTAGATATACAGTGTACCAGTAGTATAGTTCGTTTTCACAGACGTTTCACTGTCGAACAGGATAAGATATTTACTTTCGTTACCGGAAACATCACTTTTTAAAATATACAAGTCATATAGGAAAATAAATTCGTTATGAGAAGCATCGAGAAGATATAAAGAGTAATATAATTTTTCGATTTGAGTGAAATCATTAAAAAAAAAAAAGAATAGAAAAGAGTTTCCAAAAAAAGTTCGATATCATGATCATCGACATCGTTTTTAAAGCCATTTTTTTTATCGAAATGAATTGAAATTAATTTTTGATACTCTTAAGATTTCTTGTTGTGTGAGATTAAAGAAGAAAGAGAAAAAAATTTATTCAATTTCAAACGTGAAAGTTAAAAAAAAAAAAAATGTCGCGCAAGTGCTTTCGAATTTTTTTTTAAATTTCCCGGAGTGGATTAATTTTGAGAGATTTTTGTTTTTTTTTTTTTTTTTTATCAGGATATATATATATATATATGTATATATATATATACACACATATAATTATTTATATATACATATAAATTGTACCAAAATATATATACATATACATATACATATATATATATGTAAAAAAAAAAATCATTTTAAATCGTGAAAGTTCAAGCAAGTTACATAAGAGCATTCGAATTTCCTAGTCTAGTAAAGGGCAACAGTTTGGATTACTTTTTAGAGATGTTTTTATAAATTGAAATATTTAAAAATAAAAACTAAATAAAAACAAAGCAAAACAAAACAAAACAAAACAAAACAAAATGAAACAAAAAAAAAAAGAAAAAGAAAATAAAAGAAAATTAATTTTCAAACGTGAAAGTTCAAAACGAGTTATGCAGATGCATTCAAATTTCCGGCTGAGAAAGGGCAATGAACTTCGTCGAGCTAATATTAGTTGGGTATTCTTAAGAGAAGAGATGAATCAATAGAAACTGTTTGTAGGAGAGAGAGATAGAAAAGAAAAAATAGAAGAAGAAAAAAAAGAAGCGACGTTTGTCTAGCGGCATAGTAGAGACTTGCGCAAATAATGTCTCTCTCTCTCTCTCTCTCTCTCTCTCTCGTTCTCTCTCTCTCTCTCTCCTCTCTCTCTCTCTCTCTCTCCTCTCTCTCTTTTTTCTCTTTCCTGAACAGTTTTATGACTGTGTTAAAGACAAACCGAATAGACTTCACTTTTATTCGTTTCCAGTTGAAAGATTTTAAGTATTAGAATCGTTTCGAACTTCTTTGATAAATCGATAGGCTACTTTCGCGATTGGAAGTAAATGTCGGACGACATTACTCGTGCAATGACGTCATGAACGCACGTATAGCAATTGCGCAGGCACAAATAAGAGTCACTATAAGGTAACTACGATCCTTCTTACATTATAATATGTAGAATAGATGTATATGTTTGCGCGCGAACATATGCGGTACAATTATATTACGTACATATGTGGATACGTATAAATGTATGCACTACGTACGTATGTATATTATAGATCTGCATAGAGATAAATATTATATACACATAAATATTCGTATATATAGAGTAATAGATGAGATTTCAAGGAGATATTAACAATGCTCACGTTTCAAATCTAACAGATAGATGGATTCTTTAAGCTATTGAATTAGTGTATACTTGATCGATGACGTTGATGGAAAAAAAAAAAAATTATTTTATGAGAACATCACAAAGGATCTATTCAATTATTCGTTAATACAAAATTATATCGAAATTGTGTTATATTATTTTTTTCAATTAATTAAATAAAATAAGAATTATATTTTTATAAATTAATAGTGATCTTTAATAATACGATATTATATCGATCGATTATTATTCTTATATAAAATGAACATTTCCGGACAACAATAACAATAACAACAACAATAACAATGACATCGCCATTGGTTTTTTTTTTTTTCTTTTCTTTTCTTATATTTTCTTTTTTTCATTTTGATTATTTAATGGATCGGTGTCATGGACAGGAAAGCGAACGTGAAATTCTCAGAGAGATGAGAAACGAGATTTTCTTAGCGTTACTCGTCAAGTTCCGTCCATATAAGGGCCAACCAAGCGCGTTCCATCCAACTGGAATCCGATCGTGGACTGACCTTCCACAAGTGTTCTTTCGTGATGCGTGAGAGTATCCGATCTCGTTCCAGGTGTTCGCGAGTGCCGAATAAATTAGTTTTGGGTTACATCCTTCTTGACTCGTGTACAGGTCCCTTACAAAATAAACGTCTGATCAATTTACAAATTGATCGATGAAATGGAGTATTAGCCTGTTCCCATCGCCTGTTACCATCGCCTGTTCCGAATAAATGTACATATATGCATATTATGTAAATTTAAAGGTGTTAGACGAAATAACGAAATAATTAATTGGATATAAATTATTTTCTACAAGTTCGATATAGATCTATCGTATTCAAATGAAAATCATATGATAAGATAGTTGTGTCGTAAACGAACGACACAACCATTATAGTTAATCAACTGTTATATCATTAATGTTATTTCATTAACGTTATTTTATCCTATATAACGAACATACAAAGGATCGAAATAATGTAACGTAGATAAAAGTGTTTTCTTGATTTTATCCATAATACGTGCGTACATACATATATCGATAAAAAAAAAAAAAAGAAAAAAAAAATTGAAAATGATTTACACAGAGTAAATATAGTCGAGATTTCAAAGAAATATCACAGTGCCCAATCATTTCAAATCGCATAATGGTCAATATGGTGGTCAAATCAGTTTCATTGAAGTCGATTGATAATCACGTGAATTTCTTGAAATTTTCATATCCGATATCCAAGATATTATTCAGTCGATCTATCGTAATTGACCGAGTTATTTAAGTTTTTCCTTCATATGGAAAAATTTTTTTTTTCTTTCTTCTTTTTTTTTTTTTTTTTTGATTTCTCGGTTCACGAAGTGTTTGACGTAATCGATAATACCAACTGGCGGAAATGATTACCTTTTTTTTTTATCCTTATTTTTTCCTCTTACTTTTTTTCTTTTCTTTTTTTCTTTTTTTTTCTTTTCTTTTTTTTTTATTTATTTATTTATTTATTTCTTTTTATTTTTTATTTTAATCTCGTACGTGCTTGCGGTTAAGCATCAAATTTCGATTTCGAACAATTTGGATTCGGTTGTCATTTCCTGACACGGATTTGCTCTTCTTAGTCAGCGATTACACGCTCGCCTAAGCTGACGCGATATCGGCAAGTGGTCACACGAGAGTCAGCTCGTTACATCGGCGATACCTAAATTGGAGAAGATTGAAAAATAAAAGTAAGAGGTAACGAGAGAGAAAGAGAGAGGAGGGGAGTGAGCGAGAGAAAGAGAGAGTGAGAGAGAGACCTTGCCACTTTTAATCGACTGCCTTCGCCGACATTCTCATAAATGACGATGACGACGATGACGACGATGACGACGATGACGACGATGATGACGACGACGACGTTGACATCTGTGAATTTTAATCATTCATTAGAACATTATCAAAAGTCTGCGATATTAAAGACAATTAATTAAATTATATTAAAGTCGAGATATCGAGATTTTACGATTATTAAATCAAATTAATAAGAAAGAATTTTATTTCGCGAGGATAAATATTCGATCGAGATATTAGGAACGATTCTTTTTGTTTGTTTTTTTTTTTTTTTTTTGTTTTTGTTTTTTTGTCCTTTAAACACGTCAAACAATTCGTTCTTATATTTATAAATAAGTTAAGTATGGGTAATAAGTAAGTGAAAAAGATGTTATAAAGGAATCAAATCACTCTTTATGAATGATAGAAAAAGGTTTAGGATTTCTTCGCAGAGAAATAAAAAAAAAAAAAAAAGAAAAAAAAGAAAAAAGAAAGGAAAAAAAAAAAAAGAATAAAACCTTTTTAAGAAAAGAACGAGAATTAAGAACAATTTTCTAACATTTAACGTAACGTATATCACGAATAGTATCTACACACACATCATTCTCTGGTTCTCAGCAATTTGTCTTTTTCAAATCGTCTTATGTTAGTCTGAAAGCGTACGTTAGAGACCATAATATCTACCAGTACTACTACTACTACTATTACTATTACTAATACTAATACTAATACTAATACTACTAATACAACATCTAGTAGCCGGTTTCTCTCTCGTCTAGTAATGGAACGGGATGCAATTACGTTATACCTCGTGTCGGTCGTCACTCTTAATCTAAGAATAAACTCGGCGGGTTGGCGTGTTTTACCGGATAGGCTAATTAGGGAGACGATTTTACTTTTAGCAGCGTTCGAGAGAAGCGCTGCAACTATTTTTTTTTTTTCCCTCTTTCTCTCTCTCCTTTTTCACCTTTTTTTTTTCTTTTTTCCCCCTCCCTCCCTCCCTTTCCCCCTTCCCTACCCTATACCTCGCCTTACCCTCCTAACACCTACCATCTTTCCTATCCTTTTCATTAGCGACTACGATAGAGTCTCGCACCTCGTGCTCTAAGCATGAGAGTTTTCTTCTCTCATTTACAATCTTGTAAAACCAGCAACCTGTCTTCTTCTTTCTTATATATGTATACATATGTATGTATGTAAGTAATTATGTGCTTTTCTTCCTTTAAATTTCTCAGATCAATTTACGATGAATTTCTAAATGGAATTTTTACGATAGATATCATGATAAAAGTTATAAAGATGTTAAAAATTTGTGAAAGGAGACGTTTCTGACCGTAACGTGATGTATTGATTAATTCAATGCTATATTAATCACGATCGTTATTAAAAATCACTATAATCATCGATCAATTTAATAAACTTTCATTTAATAGTTGATGCTTAATTTTAATATATTTATATTTATATCGATCGATATCTTATATCGAGATATATATATATCAAGATATTTTATATCGAGGGATCGATTATCGTAAATCGTTGATTAATAACTTTTTTCAAAGGTGAGATATAAGAACGGCCATTTGCTTTCAAGGCCGTTTTCGAACGAAAGGGAAAAATTTTACGTACGTACGTATGTATGTATTTTATCGCACGTAACGTACACGTAGTACGTTAGATCTTTAAAAGAAAGGCCAAGGATCGATGGATCGATCAGTCGATATAAATCTTTTGACATTTCCAATAAGAATGAGTCATTTCTTTTAAGAACGAGTCATTTTCTTTTTCGATCGATGATATTTATCGAGTTTGATTGAAAAAAAAAAAAAAAAACAAACAAAAAAAAATTATTATCTCAAAGCATCATTTGATTTTATAATTTAACGATATTCAGCGATTTATATTAATTTTCATCGTGGAATTTACCGGTGACGAGCATTGAAAGTAAAATAATCTCTATCTATCCTCTCCTCTGGATAGATTTCACCATTGTTCGAATGAACGACGACGTGCGTTAAAGTGGGCGGTAGTTTCATCGAATTATTTAGAAAGTCTTGAAGCGTGTGCGCTTGGATTACATTTGAAAATTTATCCTTTCGCAAAATTACGTGACTTTTGAACAAATAAATAAATCGAAGGTAGAGGTGAGCCAATAGAGATAAAAAAAAAAAAAAAAAGGAAGAAAAAGGAAACACAACAACAACAAAACAAAAGGAAAAAAAAAAAGAAAGAAACAAACAAAAATGATAAACCCATGACTATAATTTCTACTAGATAATAAGAGAAAATCTCTCGTGGTCTGTTTAGTTAAACGGTAGCTCGATGATAACATTATGACCGTTCTGATTGAAACGTTAACCTGTAGTTCGGCGTTGTTAACTATTTCCCTTTTATCCGCCTTCATTTCGTCATTGATTTCATTGCAAATCTCCGATGATGTCACGCAACCAATTGTGGTAACTCGTTTCTGTAGCTTCTCGCGAATGGGTTTTACTTCGCGATTCGAAAAAAAATGCGAGTGTTAGATCGTAAGAAATTAACGCTCCTTTCTCTCTGAATCTTTAGCATTAAGTTACGAGTTATCTATGTATTCGTTAGATAGTTATCGTCCTTTATAAACTCGATTAATCACGGAATCTATTGAGATTTCAATATCAATTATGTTAATATAATACGATATATACATTTAATTTTATCTAGAATTATTCTAATATTTTTTGTTTGTTATTAATATAATGTCCATTAATTTTGATTAATTCGCAAATGAGATTCGTTGTATCCTAATATCCAATGATGCTTATGCGTATATACATTAAATTTTATATATTGAGAATTATATTAGTATTTTTTTTTTCTTGTTTTTTTTTTTTTTTTTTTCTTAGATCGATATAATGCTTATTAATTTGATTAATCACGAATGATCATGGCATATCCTAATATCAATGATGTTTATATATTTATATTTAGTTTCTTTTTTATATCAAATTTTTTTAACTTTTATTACTTTATTCCAAATCGCTACAATAATCATTAACTCGATTGATAATGTATATTTTGAAGATATTTCAATTTTCTTTAAATTTTCTTAAGAATGTTTTACAATATATATATATATATATATATATTTTTTTTTTCTTTTTTTTCTGATCAGGCTACTAACTCTGATTAATTAACTCGATAGATCTTAACATCATTGATTACAAAATGCATCTATTGTAATTTTAAACAAAAAATTGTTTAATTAAATTTGCAGATTACTATAACGAGGCACGGTACTATACGAGCAGCCCAAATATCCCAACAACTACCGACATGTAAGTACAATAAGAAACTTTCTAATTGTTGGATCAAAATTAAATCACGTTAAAAGAATCAAAGAATATCTTTTTCCACGTGAGAAAAATTCAGTCGTATTTCTATCACTTTCATTTTCTTAAAGAAAAAGAATGCAAGAGAGAAAGAAAGAAAGAAAAAAAAAAACAAAAAAACAAAAAAAAAAACAAAAAAAAAGAGAAAAAAAGAAAAAAGGGGAAAAAAATATACTCGACTCCATAGAGTTAGCATAAAAGCCGGATGATCAGATAAAAGCGAACGCTTTCCATAGGATGAGTACGTGCGCTTTCTAACAGTCTTAAGTATTAATTTGCAAAGACGCATCCTCGATAAGCCGAAAGACGACGAATAGAGACGATCGTTTGAAACACTTACTTGCTCAAGCTTAATTGATCATGAAAGGGTTTTAATTGATGAGCCAATTAAGTCTATGCACGGTAAGATGTGTTGGCTTTGTTTTTTTTTTTTTTTATCTCATTTATTGAGTTGAAACATCGTTATTGATGTCGATACGTGATATCGAGAGATTGATCGAGAACGTGAAAATCTTTTTTTCATAAATTTTTATTCTGCATAAACATAGATAAATGATATATATATATATATAATTCTGAATAATTCTTTTTTGTCCAAAAAAAAAAAAAAGAAAAAAGAAAAAAAGAAAGAAAAAATTATACAACGCGAAACTGTTGGTACAACTTTCATTCAGTAAAAAATTGTTCAACAGGTACGAATTAACGATTGAAATAAAAATGAAATAAGATATTTGACAAAATAAAATCTTTCAAGACTTAATAGTTACTCGATACTATGTATTATTTTATTTGATGATAAAAGGAAAAAAACAACGAGGAAAAGAAAAAAGATAATATGAAAGTTGAAATTCGTAGAAATTACATAAACTAAGATGGCAGATGCATCTGCATTTGCATCTGCAGTTGTAACTTTACCGAAGAAAGGGAAAGGAAAGAAGGAGAAAAAGAAAAAGGAACAGAAGAAGAAGAAGAAGAAGAAGAAGAAGAAGAAAAAAAGATTTCGTTCCAAAGAGGAGAAGGAGGAGGAGGAGATGGAGAAGGAGGAGGAGGAGGTGGAGAAGGAGGGAGGGGCTTTCCAGACGAGCGACGACCTTCCTTGGAAGACATTGCTTTTGCTGGAAGGTGAACGCAGCCCGTGCGACCTAGATTCTCGTGTGGACGAGAAGAGAAAAAGAGAGAGAACCACGAGAGTAAAGTGAGAGAAACCGAACAGGAGATATAAACTCATGTCAGACGAAAGAGATAGATGGAGACAGAGAGAGATAGAGAGAGAAAGAGAGAGAGAGAATGATTATAAGCAACGAGAGCGAGAGAAAGATATATATATATATATGTGTATATATATATATATATATATATATATATATATATATATAGAGAGAGAGAGAGAGAGAGAGAGAGAGAGAGATGATGATTATAAGCAACGAGAGAGAGAAAGAAGAGTCGACGATTTCCTTTTTGAGATCGACGAGAATCGAAAGTTTCTTGTAACTGATGGCCACAAAGCCGAACACTTTCAACCTCCGAAACCTTTTTACCAAAGAAGGTTTCGCCGGAATTTCACCTTCGTTTCGCCCACAGCGATAATAATAATAATAATAATAATAATAATAATAATAATAATAATAATAATAATAATAATAATAATAATAATAATAATAATAATAATAATTATTATTATTATTATTATTATTATTATAAAATATTAATTGTAATAATAATTATTTATTATTATAATAATTAATAATAATAATAATAATAATGATAATGATAATGATAATGATAATAATTATTATTATTATGATGATGGAAAAGATAATGAAAAAGTAAAAAAAAGCAAAAGAAAGAGAAAAGAACATCGTAAGATCCACTTTTAAATATTTAGAGATTTAAATTGCTTGTTCGATCGATATGAAAAATAGAAGAATAAAAAAAGAAAAAGATAACATTAGAAGAATACTGACAGATCCGATCGAGATCGATGGATCAAGATCGATCGTGATCTCCCTCGAGGCCAGTCTGAACCCAACGACCAATGAAACGTACCTAATAAGATCAATGCGTATGAAGATCAACCTCGTGTGTAGAATTTTCTTCTCGCTGACATTGACGAATCGAAAGTTCTCTCTTTCAAGGAGGATGAGAAAGAGGAGGATGCGGAGGTGGAGGTGGAGGTGGAGGAGGAAAGGAGGAAGACGCATTTACGTATCATATGTTCTTTATTTTTCTTTATTTTCTTAACTTTTTCTTTCTCTTTTTTTTCTTTCTTTCTTCTTCTTTTTTCTTTTTTCTTTTTTTTTTTTTTTCATTTTTCTTTCCTTTCTTTTTCTATCTGGCGTCGATGATTGGAAAATGTAGCGTATCCTCTACCGAATCGTAAATCAAATGTCTAACCCTTCTATCTCACTTGTCATTTGCATATGTACGTGTATCTTATCGAGATTCTATAATAAATTTAAACGAGGCATGAATAACTATATCTCATGAGAACTTGTCGAGGAAAGTCGTCAATGACGTCAGCCTTCAATTTTATTTCGAAACTTAAGAGATAATAAAAAATGGAGAGAACAGGATTATTCATTTTCTTTTTTGTTTTTTTGTTTTTAATTGCAAAAATAATCACCATCTTATCTTAAATTGTGTATTTAAAAAAAAAAAAAAAAAGAAAAAAAGAGAGAAATAAAGAAAACGGATTCATTTTAATTACTTATTATCATCAATTTATTTTTATCATCAATAGATATATTAAATGATGATTATTAATATCGATTACAAAAAAAAAAAAATATTTGCATCTTAATACGAAATGGCGTATTTTTATTACCGAAAGAAAAAAAAGAAATCAAACGAACAAAACCATTTATTTTTTTTACAAAACAATTATTGCATCTTCTTGAAACGTTAAAAAAAAAGAAAGAAAAGAAAAAAAGAGATAAAAAAGATGATTCATTTTTATTACAAACAAATATTCGTTCTAAAAACCAAATTGTTATATTTTAATTTCATTTGATTATTTCCTTTTGCGTAATAACTTTAACTATCGCGTTTAGGGATGAAAATGATAAAGGGATGAAAGATTTTGAATCTATTAAAACGCGGCTATCTATCGAGAATAGAAATGAAAAGATCAACGATTATTTTCCATATTCTGACATAATCTTTAACGGCAGTGTCGATCGTCTCTCTCTCTCTCTCTCTCTCTCTCTCTCTCTCTCTCTCATTAGGAGAAAATCTTTTGTACGAAGGAAAGTGCAATTTTTTCCTTTCTTTCTTTTCTTTTTTTCTCTCTTTCTCTCTCTCTCTCTCTCTCTCTCTCTCTCTCTCTCTCTCTCTCTCTATCCGCTTTCTTCTCTCTTGCGTTGCGTTCGCATGTGAGCGTTCGTTCATTCTTCTTCGAGTTGTGGCTACCGTTCGCAAACTATTATTCTCACGTGCGCTGCTATATCAACGTACGTAAAGTACGTACAACCTCGCGCATTTCCATATTTATAAGCCTGTTGTGCCGGCCATTACCCTGTCATATATTTAATATCTGCCTTACTTACGACCTTATTCTCTCTCTCTCTCTCTCTCTCTCTCTCTCTCTGTGTGTGTGTGTGTGTTTGTGTGTGTATTTGTCTGTCTGTGTATGTGTATGCATGTTATAACCTTTTTTTTTTTATGAAAACGAACACGGAAGCAACGCTTGAGAAAAATCGTTTTAGAAATTATCTAATAATATTTTTATATAATTAGCGTAGGTATATAAAACAAAAGAGAGAGAGAGAGAGAGAGAGAAAAAAAAAAGAAAAAAGAAGAAAAATAACAAGGAAAAATTACTTCGCGATTTTTTTTTCTTTTTTCTTTTTCTTTTATTCTCTTTTATTTTAAATATTTCTTGCGATAAAAATGATACATCTTTTGCATTTGATTTTCTTTCTTTTTTTCTTTTCTTTTCTTTTTTTTTTTTTTTTTTTTTTTTTTTACTTTTTTAATGCAAATATATCGTTTCATTTAAGATGAAAATTTGTTCGTTATAAATTTATATCATCTTCTTCACTCTTACTCTTTGGTAATAAAAATAGTTGATTTTATTTAAGATGAAAATTTTGTTCTAATTAAAATCTATATTCATTTATTTATTTATTTTTTTGTTTGTCTGTTTAATTTAAAAATGTTCACTTTATTTAAGATGAAGGTTTCTTTTTTTTTTTATTTTTATTTTTATTTTATTTTATTTTATTTTTTTTTTTAATTATTAAAAGAAGTCATCGAATAAATTTTGTATTTATTAGTATAAAAAATTATTAGCATAAAAATGATCATGTACGATGAATCGAGAAAGCCTCGTTAAACGTTTAATCACCAAGAGAGCCATGAGATCGATCTAACAATGAAACAAGGTCGTATATGTATTTCATGGGATACTTACGCACTAAAAAAAAAAAAAGAAAAAAAAAAAATATTAAAAATGATGATCGTGAGAACGAACATGAAAATTGGATTTCTTGTTTCCGTGTTAACTCGTTAAAAAGACGTATGAGATTTTTGTATAATATTTATTTTGATTAAATGCATTAATGAACATTGGAAGCTTCCGTTACAATTTAATAATAAATTCGTAAGGTACTATATTTTTTAATATATGTGAGAAACAAATTATTTATTTATTTATTTGTAATATTTCTTTTTTTTTTTTTTTATCACGAGAAAACTTAAATCTCAATGACGAATTCTTCTTTTGAGAAAAGAAAAGAAAGAAAAAGAAAAAGAAGAAGAAGAAGAAGAAAGAAGAAGAGAAAAGAATACGCGGATTGACCTTGACTATTTTTTTGTTTCATACTTACAATATTAATTTATTTTTATGAATATTAACACGAATTCAAATCAAATTTTCTTCCCTATATGGTATCGTGACGATTGATCGAATCGTAAAATTTCAAATACGGTATGGAATACATAAATGGTTAACAATAGTTGTGAGCTTACAAGAAAACATTTTTATATATACTAACATAAACATACTACTTACCTTTCCACATTGTCTCGAGATCTTTTCGATTGTATGTATTACGAACCAATGGAAAACCTAGATCTTTCATTGTTTAGAACTCGAGAGAAGAAGAAGAAGAAGAAGAAGGTATCAAATCAATGCATAAATCTTATCGTACGTGTGTACATGTGTCAGGTGTAATAAGTGTAATCGTAAGTCTTGTACTTTGCAAATTATATACACGACTTATTCAGAAAAAGACATACTCGCGAGTTTTCACGTGAACGATCAATTGCGGAAATTTATCCGTTCGTTCCTTTTGCAGACAATGCTTACGTTTTTATCGATTTAATTAAGTCGTTCGAATTGGAATCATTATAAATATAATATATATTGGTGATCATAATAATTTGTATTGTTATTCAAAATTTAATAATTTTTTTTTATTATTATTATTATACTATAAACAAAAAGGATGGAATGTTTTAATAAATATAGATATCCAGTGTGATTCGCGATAATATTTAGCGTGTAATTTCAAATTTGACGATTGTTCTTTTCTTTTTTCTTTCCTTTTTTTTTTTCTTTTTTTGATAGATTAAATAAAAAACTTAGAAATTTTAAATCAAATGAATCGCAATGTCGCTAAGGTATTTGTATGAAATTGAAAATTTAACAATTGTTTTTTTTTTTTTTCTTTCTTAGATCAAACAAAAAGTTTTAGTAATTTTATAAGATAATTATATTAATAATTTTAAATAAACAAAAAAGATAATACTTCATTTTTCTGTGGCAATAACGAAGAATAAAAAGTAAGCTCTATAAACAATTCGTTTTACCGATTACTTAACTTGATTAAGAAAAAGAGAAGAAAAAAAAAACAAATTATACAGACGTTATATGTCGTATCAATAAAATCAATTGATGAAACCTATAATAACTTGTTAAAAAAAATCAGAAGCTACGTAGGTAACCTTGTTCGAATCGAATTAGACACCAATATAAAGATGAAAAAAGAAGCAAAGAAAAAGCAGTAAAACAAAAAAAGACAAACAAAAGAAAAAAGAAATCAAATTAATTACTCGTTACACTGCTTCACGTGTCACTAATGGCATTTCATCGATCAGAGCAATCTTCTTCTTCTTCTTCTTCTTCTTCTTCTTCTTCTTCTTCTTCTTCTTCTTCTTCTTCTTCTTCTTCTTCTGCATGTAACGCTAACTTAACATTCCCTTATCTTTCGATCGAGATTTATTATAATTGGTCCATGTCGTGTCATGGCCGACGATCGATCCTCCTCTTGAAGCAGCATTATAATGACTCGGTTTATTTTTAAAGGATTATCCATTCGATATACTTCCTCCTTATTTCTTGACACGTATAACAAATTGCTTCTGACATTTTACAAGCGATTTTGTTTGATCATATTTTTACATTTTTTTCATTTTATTTTTTTTTTTCTATTTTTTTTTCTTTTTTTTCTTTTTTATTTTTATTTTTATTTTTAACAGAGAGAAAAAAGAAACAGGTACTTATCTATTATTATTATTATGTAATATTATCTTATAATTATATGATATATAGAGTATAAATCAACAACAATAACAACAACAACAACAACAACAACAACAACAACAATAATAATAATAATAATAATAATAATAATAATAATAATAATAATAATAATAATAATAATAATAATAATAATAATAATAATAATAATAATAATAATAATAATAATAATAATAATAATAATAATAATAATAATAATAATAATAATAATGTTAATAATGATAACAATAATTTTCTATTCTCTCTGAAAAGATCTAAACTTTAATGAAAAGATAAAATAAATTCATTAACTCATCCTCGATCTTTCGTTGACTTTGTAAACACTTATTTTTAGCTATTTAGGTATACACATGTACAGTGCACACGCGCGCACATGCACACACACACTAGAAGAGGATCCGGCACCCGTATCATTAGAGGCGTAATAAGAAGCGCGTATACATGTAACTGTACGTTCTCAAATGTGCAATTATCTTGGCAGGCTCACGGTCAGGATTATGCGAGAACCGTAAATAGGAAACAAGGAGGAGTTATAAATGATTCCATCTAATGACGATTCTAGTTCCTCGTTAAACGGTCAATGACGTTTTACTTTGTGGACGTTGGTTCCGTTATATGTGAATTTACTCCGATTGCTTTTCACGATTCTTTTATCGAGGGTGATATCGAAAGAAACGTCTCGGATATTTCTAGAAAACGTGCCCTTCCTATCGAAATCATCACGAGTAAATTCAAATAAAATCAAAGTAACGTTAAGCCGTGAGCATTAAAGATTAAAGATAATTCGACGGATGATAATCGTCGATAAAGAAAAGGAAAAAGGAATAAGAAAAAGAACAAAAATTTCTTAGATCGTCCCAAGAATGTTTAATTCAAAATAAATGAATTAAATTCAAACGAGGAAATATATATTTTTCTTTTTTTTTTTTTTTTTTCTTTTTTTTTTTTTTTTTTTTTTTTTTTTTTTTTTTTTTTTATTATCAAAACGATCGAAATGGAAAAAGAATTCCAGAGGAATTGAAAGAATACGTCATGACAATCAATCGATCAACTTAAACATAAATATAAAATAATAATAATAATGATGATGATAGTAATAATAATAATAATAATAATAATAATAATAATAATAATAATAATAATAATAATAATAATAATAATAATAATAATAATAGTAATAATAACAATAACAATAACAACAATAATAATAATACTCCATGAAAAGATCTAAACTCTGATGATTAAACTTCTACAAATGATTCAAACGTGACTCAGAAGAAAATGTGTTTAACTCTAATATATAAAATTGCTTTCCCATTACGTGCTATCATATAACAATGAATAAAGTCTTAGGAAAATGAGGAAGAGAAAAAACGAAGAGAAAAAAAAGAAAAAAGAAAAAAAAAAAGAAAAAGAATAAAAAAAAAAAAAAATAAAAAGAGAGAGAAAGAGAGAGACCAATGTCTCCTCCTAGTCGATAGAGTTAGCTCTAATGACGTTAATGGCTTATAAGAATAGACCAGTGGATCACACCGGTGGAATCGTCGTTGGAGCGAAAGGCTATCGATCATGAGCTCGATCGCTCGGAAGATCGCTTCTTAAGTGATTCATTGTCCTCCACTGAGTTACTCATGACTTATATCACGTTGTTGTACTCTGGTCTAGGGGAAGAGTGGAGGAGAGGGAAGGAAGTGGAGGTGGTAGAGGTGGTGGTGGGAGAAGGGAGGAGGGCATACTATGAGCTTCTTTGTTCGACATGGACAAATGAGTCCTCGATGTAAAGAATGAAAACAAGCAAGAGAGAGAGGTAGAGAGAGAGAGAGAGAGAGAGAGAGAGAGAGAGAGAGAGAACATATTATTGCATAGTCACTCTAACGTCGTCACGAACATCTTTGGTTGAAGATTAAGACGGCTAAGATCTTTCTTGTCAGCGAGATAACGTTTAGCCCATCGGATCTCGAAAGATAACGAATGAGAGAAGATGGACGACGAGTTAATGAGACGCCTAATCGTTTAAACGATCGATGTCGCTCCTAGATATTATAATTATTCGTACGAATTATAAACCGCTCAATGATGCTCGCTTCTTTGGCTTCTTCGTGAAATCTTATTGTCTTATAATTAATGGAGATTTCTTGGCGCGTTAATACGTACTCGATTTATAATTATCCATTGTATAGATATTACTTTAACTCAATTCATAGAACCGATCGAGATTTGATTTTTTGCGAGATTTTATTATCGAGGAAGGAGGAGGAGAAGGAGACCTTGACGTTTATAAAATGATAAAATTAACGTGACTATTGAAACGATTATTACGATTTAAAATGATTGTTAGATATTAATTACGATGAATTTTGAAAGAGTACGCATTGATAGAATTCGAACTGTAAACGTTTCTAACATTGAAACGGTTTTTGCGTTTCTTTTATTTTAAACGTTACTTCGGATACGTACATATATACGTACTTGTTTATTCGTGTACAATATTTCTTTTTCGTAGTACCGTTGCAAAGTAGATTTCTATATATATATATATATATATATATATATCTTCGTAAGAAAGTAAGTAACAGTAATAGGGTCATAAGATTCGACGGATTTCGAGCGTTTCTCTATGTTAAAAAAAATTATAAGTAGAAATGAATGTTGTAACGATAAAAGAGGCCGAAATAAGGAACCTCGTGAAAAACGATGATGATGGTTCTTAACTGTCCGTTTGTATTTATTTGTGCAAATATGTAAGTTTTATGTGTGTACTTGTGTACGTGTATATATATATATATATATATATATATATATATATATATATATATATATGTATATATATATCTGATCCCAGTAATACTTGTACCGTTTCCCTTTGGTCTTGACTGTTCGAAGCAATAACGGTATTTCTCGCTTCGAATCCTCAGCAATTCTTGACTGTTCGTTCAGACACCATTTGCTTAATAATCAATTCGACTATGAGAACAATTTATTTCGAGCTAATCCAACGAATATAACCATCTTTAAATATTTTATCGATATTTCATCGGTCATCATATAAAATCAATGATATAAAAATTAATCTTGGTCAATAGGTCTCACATCAATCAAACTTGAACAATCCCGTTACGTATGATTTCTCGTTTTTCTAGTTACCAATGGATTTTCAAGAAAATATGAAATCTCGTTTACCTCTTCGTGATTTGCATCGACGAATGAAGTAATACCGTAAAACGATTTTATTTTTTTTTTCCCTTCCCTTATTAACGATATAATATAAGAAGAAATAAAAAAAAAAAAAAAAAAAGAAAAAAGAAAAGAAAGCAAACGTAGATAATCAACGAGAACAGGTCTTAAGTTTTTAATTCTATCAAAACGATAGGACGAATATCGATCTAATTGTACCATGAAATGATTTTACGTTGGATCATGAAACTAATTTCTGTATAAGAAAAGGGAAGGAAAAGAAAAAAAGAGATAATAAAAATAGAAAAAGAAAAAGAGGAACAAATCTCCGTAGAGAATTCATTTGGACGCAATGTATCGTACATTTTAAAATCTACTTTCGCGAGTAATTATTCTTAATGAGAAAGAAAGAGAAAGAGAGAGAGAGAGAGATAGAGAGAGAGAGAGAGAGAGAGAGAGAGAAAGTATGATCGATATGGTTTATGTTATAATTGAAGAGTACTTCGTAGATCGAAGGGAGAGATAAGGTTTATTTTTTAAAAAAGTACAAGAGTATCCTTGAAAAGTAACACAACGGTAAACAACTTCAAGAACATCTTTGCAATTTCTCTGGAAAATTCAATGATTTTAATGAGAGAGAGAGAGAGGAGGGGGTAGGGAGGAAGGAAGAAATGAGTAGGACCGATATAAATCATGTTTTAATTGAGGAGTACTTTGTAGATCGAAGGGAGAGATAAAATTTACTTTTTAAAAAAACGCAAGAGAATTCTTAATGACTAACACAACTGCAACAGCAATAACAACATCTTTGTGAATTCTTAGAAAATTCTATTATTTATCTACATGAGAGAGAGAGAGAGAGAGAGAGAGAGAGAGAGAGAGAGAGAGAGAGAGAGAGAGAGAGAGAGAGAGAGAGAGAAAGAGAAATGAATATGATCGATATAATTCATGTTATAATTGAAGAATATTTTGTAGATCGAACGGAGAGATAAAATGTTGTTCTTAAAAGAATATGAAAGTATCTTAACAAAATGTTAACATCAACAATATCTCTGTGGATTCTCTAAGAAAATTCAACGATCTTAATAAGGAAGAAAAGGAGAGGGAAGACAGAGAAGAAGGATAGGACTGATATAAATCGAATTATAATTGAGGGGTACTTTGTAGATCGAAGGGAGAGATATTTTTTTGTATTTTTTTTCTTTTCTTTTCTTTTTTTGTTTTTTTGTTTTTTTGTTTTTTTTTTTAAACAGGGGTATTCACGACGAGTAAGAACATAAGACAACACAACAGCACAACACGACGGCAAAAACAACATCAACAACATCAACAACATCTCCTAGCGATTCCTTCGAAGAGATTTAGCGAGTAGTATAGCTCGGATATAGAAATGACTAGAGGAGTACGGTCGAGCGCTGTCATTAATTACGCAAACAAGCGTTACAGCCCGTTGCCGACTACTACTCGCTGAGGGCAAAAGCGAAAAATTTTACGAGCAGGAAATGCCGTTGCTGGAAAGAGAGGAAATCCGAAGACGGGAGAAGAAACGAGCAACCCATGGGGTCTCCTCTCTCGTGACGAATGGCATCCTTTGAAACTCTTCTACTCTTTTGTCTTTGTTTGTTGTTTGTTTGTTTGTTTGCGTTGCCGCTGTTGCTGCTGCTGCTGCTGCTGTTTCTGTTACTGTTACTACCAACGTTGCTGCCGTATAAAACGGAAACTTTCTTGTTACTCACTCGCGACCTTGGGCATTTTAAATCGAGTTTATACCAACTGAATCTGTTATACCCACTATGGAGAACAAGAGAAATGGGATAGAAGGAATTTCCACGCTACGACTATGACGGTGTGGTATTTTAAAACTCGTGCGTTCGAATATATTCGTAGAAACGACGAAAATGATTTATTTGTTAGCTTTTCTTTTTTGTTTTTTTTTTCTTTTTTTTTTTTTTTTTTTTTTTTTTTTATAACGTTAACGTGTTTACTTTTAAGTCGTGTATTTTTTCTTTGTTTATTTTTCTTCTACTTTTTTCTCCTTTTTTTTTCTCTTTTTTTCTTTCTTCCTTTTTATTTTACAAAATTAATCACTTTCGAAAGGAAACTTAATTATACTGCGACTTTCATATTACATTTTTTTTCTTTTTTTTTTTTTTTTTTTTTTTTCCCATTGGCATGAGAAAAAATTGGATCGTAAGATATGAGATTTTCGTCGATTGTCATTAAAGTTCTCCGGTAAAAAAAAAAAAAAAAAAAAAAGAAATTAATTTTGGATGACAATTTTGTCATACGATACAAATTTGTTCATCAATAAGAATCCGATCGTTTTAATGATTGATTGATTGAAAAACTCGTCGTCGATATATACTTGATATTTCATCTTTAATAGAGGAATTAATCGAAGTAACAGTAATACATATCTTATATACGATGATTGCAAAGAAACGATGAGAAATTAACGATGGACAAGAGGAACCGTTCACCGGATCAGCCGTTTCAAAGCGGATACGCAAGAGGCGCCTTCTCTCTCTCTCTCTCTCTCTCTCTCTCTCTCTCTCTCTCTCTCTTTCTTTTTCTAACAACGAAGTTGCAACGGAGCGTGTCGAGCCAAGGCTGCGAGAATCGAGTTAGCTCTTGGAAAATAGCGTGCCTTCTTTTTTTTCCTTCTTTCTCTCTCTCTCTCTCTCTCTCTCTCTCTCTTTTTTTTTTTTTGCAAAAGGCCACCGTAAAGTCATCATCTCGATTGCTTGCCCGAGCCTTAGGGTAAGATTCACCCGAAGAAGAAGCAAAAAAAAAAAAAAAAAGAAAAAGGAGCAAAAAAGCGCGCACGCGCGCCCGCGAGAGGGAGAGAGAGAGAGAGAGAGAGAGAGAATTTTAATGAGTGCTTTGCTGGAGCCAGAGATCCAAGGATGTATCGATGTTCATGGATAGCCATATCGCAAACGAGTAAATCGGTGAGCAATCGGTGCCTTTGTATTAACAATTCGCTCGTTGAAGTGAGATAAGGCCAACTTGAAAGTGGGTCGAATGTTTTTCATTTACTATCCAACACGTCCTATCGTCGCCATCTTGTATTAATACCTGGAGAACAGAAAGAGAGAGAGAGAGAGAGAGAGAGAGAGAGAGAGAGAGGAGGGGAGGGGAGGTAGAAAAAGAGAAAAAAAGATTCATGTCCATTGTTGCTATTATCGTTGATGAGTCTACTCGATCCCGATCTCTCCGAGGATTTCTTTTACCTTAATTTAATGAATCCTCAGGATCTCCTGTCTTTTTTTTCTTTTTTTTTTTTTTTATTTCCCTTTGCTCTCTTCCCTCTATCTTTTCTCTCTCTCTCTCTTTCCCTCTCTCCACCACCCCTCCTCTCACCCCCCCTCTCTCTCTCTCTCGGCCTCCCGCGTTGATTTTTCTTTTTCTTTCGTGAAGAGTAAACATCGGTGGATCGGATCCATTGTTGTCCGCCAAAGAATGGTTGCCAGAGTAAAAGGGAATTGCCGCAATTACGATAGTTCGCGTTGATACGTACCTCCAAGTTTCCTTTCGATCTCTCTTTCCGATCGACGTAGTAACGTATGTATTTGTTCATATGTAACTATAGTATATATATATATATATATATATATATATATATATATATTTATATATAAAATATAGACATGGGATAAAGGTACTATGTCGATGGAAAATCCTTCATGGAACAACATAAAATTTCTACAATCTTTTTATTCCTTTTATTTCTCTCTCTCTCTCTCTTTATGTATATATATATATCACTCTATCAGTTTATCTCTTTAGTCAGAATTTCTCATTATCATTATCAGGGTTATATTCGTGTTAGAGAGAAAAAGAAGAAGAAGAAGAAGAAGAAGAAGAAGAAGAAGAAGAAGAAGAAGAAGAAGAAGAAGAAGGGACCCATTGAGTCCAATAAATCTCATAAATCTCTTGAACGATCGACCATATTGCTGAAATAATTACTCCGAAGTAGTACAATTAACAGTGGCCGCAATTAGACACGCAATCCATTAATTCGTTCCCGGCATTACCGATGAGTTGTAATTATCTACTTCGTAGATATACTTACTCGTTCTGTGGGAGAATACATATATAAAGAAAGACCAGAGAAAGAGAGAGAGAGAAGAGGAATAAAAAATGAAAAAAAAAAAAAAAAAAAAAAAAAGAAAAATAAAAAAAAGAAAAAAAAAATATATAAAATTAAAAATAAAAGCAAGAAAGAAGATGAAGATTCAGGAAGTTTCATTTTTTCTTTCTTCTTCTATTTTTTTCTTTCTTTTTTTTTTTTTTTTTTTTTTAGTGTTAAATCTCTTCGTTGATACTTAAGAAGAAGTTTAACTGTTTCCATAGGTATTATTCATCTTCCACTTTTTTCTTCTTATCTTACTCCTTCACGCTAATCTTACAATTAGCATAATCGCCGTCTCAATATTTCCTATGTCAACACTGTGTACCTACATACGTGTGTATATATATATATATATATATATATATATATTTCTCTCTCACTTTATTAACGTCTCGTTTCTTTCCTGGACCACCATGGAGTTCGAACGACTTCAACTTCTAACGAAAAAGAAGCAAGATGAGATCTTTCTCAAGGTCACGTCAATTTCTTCTAAGGCATTTGAAGGAAAAACGTTTCCATGAAAATTGACTCGTGCTCCGGTTAAAGTCGATTACGATATACAAGTACCGTTTCCTCTAAGATCGTAAGAGGGTCTCTTTCGAACGGGCATGAATCTTTTTCGATCCTCCGTGAAATTGTTGCAATTTTATCTTTTATGTTTTACACCGCACTTATGTTTACTTATTTACTTCTTTTATTTATTTATTTATTTATTTATTTATTTATTTTCTTTTTTATTACTTGCGCTTTCCGAGGATAGAAAAACGTGAACGTTATTTTACGATAGCTATTCCGCAAGTAATTCTTTGAAAGAAAGAAAGAAAGAGAAATATAGAGATACAGAGAGAGAGAGAGAGATGAGGCAGATGTATTTATATTAAAAAAATTACGTAAAAAATTAAAAAAGAAAAGAGAAAATCATCTGAATTACTGTTGGAAGGTAATAAATAGATACAGAAAACAGTTTGAGAATGAACATTTCTCATTTCCTTTGCTCGTTCCTCGTTCATTTAATATACACGACTCCATCATAAACTCCTCTTAGTAAATTATTATACCACTAACAATAAGTCTCTCTGTACACGTTGAAAAATACTTCATTACTGTATAACGAGACACCGTTTAATAGCAAGCCTTCGTACGTCAATAAGCTTTAAACATATATCTCTCTCTTTCTGTCTCTTTTTTTCATTCTATCATACGGATAGCAAATCAATGATTTTTTTTTTTTTATTTCCTTAACGTATCCTGCGTAAATCCACGCAGAGAGGATGTCCTTGCGAAGTTACAGCAACGTAACTTTTAATGCGTCGATTACGTAACGACTCGCATGAACGATCGTAAATAATGATTCACGTATCATTTTCTGCCTCCTACGTGATCGAATTTGCATTTTATCTGTTTACGATCATCGGCTTTTTTCATATGTATAACTTATATATATACATATATAGAGTTATATATATATATATATATATATATATATATCCAATGATATATTTATATAAATAAAATCGAAGATCGATCTTATCGATTTTATATTTTATTTTACTTATTTATTTATTTTTTTTTCCTTTTCTTTCGTTCAATTATTTAAATTATTCTGTTAATCTAACTCTCTCTCTCTCTCTCTCTCTCTCTCTCTCTCTCTTTATATATATATATATATATATATATATATATATATATATATGAATAAGGATCATGAATAGTAATGAAGATATTAGATTTAATGAATGAGTACTCCTTTTCCTGATATTAATAGCAAATGATCTTCAAAAAAAATTGTTCGATCCATCGAGAGATTCCTCCCCCCTCCCACTTCCTCCCTCTCTCTTTCTTTCGTCCTTTTGATCCTTCTTGATCTCACTAATGTTCGACTTGTGTCGAGTTACAGGAAGCACTTCGCTATAGATAACTGTACAATTAATTACGTGCTGTTCGCCATAATCGTTCATGCTTTTTCTACGATGATTAAAATAAAAGCAAAATTCATGAATCTATTCATGATGACGATGACGATGACGATAATGATCATGATGATGATGATAATAATAATGATAATAATAATAGTGATGGCGACGATGATGATGATAATGATGATGATTATGATCATGGTGTATTAGAATGATATATTTATGCTCTCTATATACGATACTTTGAACGTGTTATACTTCTATCTCATTTCCTTTTCCGATTAACACGTACATTTTATATTATTCGTTATGTATTAATCAGATATTAACTCTTTCGTAATATTTTTCTTTCTTTTTCTTTTTTCTCTCTCCAGATAAAAGATATAGATAATCCTTTATGAAATATAAATAACTCTTTTAATTCCCTTCTTCTTTACGTGTCATAAAATAAATCATATATTAAAATATATATATATATATATATATATATATACACATACATTTTCGTAATAAAAATCTACAAAATTATGTTGATCTTTGATTGTAGATAATTTTATTATTTATCTTGATAAATAAAAGGAGGAGTCCTTCGTTCGACTCATTCAAACATCCGGTTACATAATACCAATCATTGGGGAAGATTATTCCTTGTTTGCTACGTGAGAAAATTAAGAACAATCGCCGTGATTATTCACAGTGTGGTGATCAGTGGTAGAGGGGAAGGGAATGAAATAAGATAGGTGTCTCTCTGAGAGCTGTCTAACTTTAACGGAAAACGAATGTCCGACGAACAACTCCGGAAGATTGTACTTACGTAGACGCTTAAGGCAGTCTCACCCGCAGGGTTATCTCGTTAGATGATATATTCTCACGTAACATAACTTATTTACTTTGCAAGCGTGATGTCTAAAGACATATGTACGTACATATGTATGTATAAATCTATTCATCATTTTTCAATAAATGTTTAATGGCAAATAATTATCCGTATCGTATATTTAAATATGCAGTAAAGTTTGAATTATTTAATTTATATTCATTTCAACATAATTAGATATTATTGAGTTTTCAGTTATTACATATATATATATATATATATATATATATATATATATATATATATATTTGTTTGAATTGAGGGTATTGTTATGTAAGAATTAATCGTTAAATAATATATTCTCACGTAAAATGACATATATATTTTGCAATCATACGTATAAATCTGTTAATTATTTTTAAGTAAATGTTTCATGATATATAATTATTTATATGTATATTTATATATTGTTGAGCTGAGAATATTGTTGGCTTTGAATAATTGAATTATTATTTATTTGAATATATTTCAAATTGTATATTATTGAGTTTATATATATATATAATATGTGGTAATACGTGATATATTTATTATATGAATATGTGATAATATTGATAGTACTATATATATATATATATATTTAACTATATTAAAATATAGTTAAATTGAAAAATAAATTATAGTTATATATTAACTTTATTATATATATTTGAATCGAGAATGCATCGTTGGTTTTGAATTAAAGAATTTCTTAATAATTTAAATACATTTCAATTATGAATTATATATATTTAATTGATTATGATTAATATATATTTAAATGTCATCGAGAATATATTTGAGTAATCAATGAGTTTATTTCTGTCTGTATTACGAAGAAATTAAAAGTGAAGGGAAAATGAACATTTTTCTTTCTTTTTTTTATTTTATTATTATTATTATTATTATTATTATTATTATTTTTTTTTTTTTTTTTTTTTTTTATTTGACTTTTATCTCGTTTCTTTTTTTCTTTAAGAAGAGCTTAATCAATAAAAAATATACCGTATTATTGGTGAATGACACGAGGCAGGATGAGCCACCGATTAAAAAGTATAATGAGTAAGCAAAATTAAAAGACTCATCCATCGTTTCAACGACTAAGAGAGATAACACAGAGGTGATGCGATGACGTTTTGATGTCACTTCCGGTTGTTAGCGGGATCGCTAGGTGGACGGGGTATAAATACGAATTGCGTACCCTGTGACAGTTATAATGGCAGAAGCAAGCCAATGGAAAGGCGTTTGCAGGCCTAACGGAATTCATGGAACCGTGTTCGCTGCAATTTTCCTTCGAAGAAGTGCAACTAGTGGTACACGCTTCTGCGAGAGATCATCTCGTAGCATCTCTTGCAAAACGTATTCCAAAAAGAGAAGAAGGAAAACGGAATGTTTCGTTTCGAGATTTCAACGGTATCTATCCTACTAGGTCAGAAATACAGGATGAAATAAAATCCCTTTTTTGGTTTTTTTCTTCTTTTTCTTTTTCTTTTTTTTTTCTCTTTAAACGTCTACTATAACTTACTCTTTCATTTTTTTTTTCTTGTCTAGAAGAAAATTATATGTGAAAGTTTTAAGTATCATTTGTACTAGTAAATTGTAATATGATGTCACTATTAGTATGCTTTATCATATATATACTTATAGTATATTACAATATATATATATATACTATATTACTATATTAGTATGTATTGTAATACATTATATATATATATGATATTATTTATAATATTATATTATATATATAATAATAATTATTTTAAAATTCTTAATAAAATATTATTAAATAAAAAAATCATAAATATATAAATTATGTATATTTTGTTATACTTTATCATAATACTTTATTATAGTATATGTAATTATAATAAAGTAATTATAATCTATAACTATTTTTATATAAAAAAAAAAAAAAAATTAAGAAAAATTTGAATATGAAGTAACAATGGAATTTTCTGATAATAAAATAAATAAAATTCTGATAATAAGATAAATCAAAATTAATAATCCGCATAAGCGTGTGTAATAAGAGTTTACACAAGACATTATGAAGGGTGAAAAAAGAGAAAAGGGAGAGGGGGCGGGGAAAAAGGAAACCAAATTTCGTGACTGTCGAAATATCTATTGCGCTTTAAGCTTCCGTAATAAGATGAACGGGGATGATCATGCAAATCTATTGCTGAATTTTAAATCACTCCTATCGTTTCGTTATCGAGGTTAAATCCTTATTATTTTTTTTCTTTTTCACGATCCTCGTCACGAACGAACGATCTATTGTTTATGATTAAACTTTGACCTTAAATCCTCATTTTGTCTTATAGGAAAGATATTGAAATCATTTTTCGTCACTTTACTACTTTTGCTTTCTATCCTTCTCTATACACATATACACACACACACATATATATATATATATATACACATATATATATACACACATATATATACACACACACACACATATATAAATATATGTATACTCATATTTCATTGTCAATATTTCTCAAAATTCAATGTAAAAAAATAAGGAACTCATATTTTAACGTTGACAGGAAGTTGACGATCGGTTCGAAGTCCGATATATTATGCCGCTCGTGTTCATCCCAGTGCATTAAAATCTCACGCACGGAGGGTACCACCGAGCTCTTGCATAACTGTGCGTCTCGGTACGTCGACTTTCGGTCTTGTAACGCGTACGCCATCGAACGA